>NC_084999.1:5040668-5108168 GCF_963854185.1 Sardina pilchardus | reverse complement strand
GATTGGCTGTTTGGAGTGATATGACGCCTAGCCCCACCCCCCTCTGTGAGTGATGACCTGATTGGAGGTCAGCTGCTGTCCCTCAGTCTCCCTGGAATGCAGAGCACACAATACTGAAGACAGTGTAGCCGTGTGGTATAGAATGAATATTTTTGTGTGTATGTGTGTGTGTGTGTGTGTGTGTGTGTGTGTGTGTGTGTGTGTGTGTGTGTGTGAGAGATAGAGAGAGTGCGTGTGTGTGTGTGGTGCGGTATGAATATGTAGAGGCTTCTGGCGCTGATGTTAATGGCCTGTTTAAACAGATAGACCAGGGGTAAATCCCCCTGTCATGCAAGCTGGGAGATAAGAGGAACTCAATACACACAAATACACACACACACACACACACGAACACACACACACACACACACAAACACACAGCTGCTAAGGTTCAAGGGCATCTGCATGTCTATAAACAGCCACTCACAGCCAAACGCAAACACACACACACACACACACACACACACACACAGAGTAGAGCCACATATGCGGGCACACATGTGTGTGCAGCGGGCGCGGTGAGTGTGGAGCCCTTCATTGATCTGCAGCTCTTTGTAATGGAGTCTAAGGACAGCTCTATTATGCCTGACGCCGTGATTGGTAAGCTCTGGCTTACAAAATTAGCAGCAAAGGAGCCAGCTTGTCAATATTCATTCGCTGGCAGAGATTACACACTGGCGTAGAACAAAGGTGCTCCCCGCCCGAGCCCGACAACTTAACTCCTTGTCTCGTAAAATTCAAGCCGGATATTGATCAGCCTCTTGTATTGAGTCGGGGAGGAATCAAAAGTCAAAGGATGAAAAAAAAAAATACAATTGGACATATGCACACATCCAGAAAACGAGAGAGAGAGAGAGAGAGAGAGAGAGAGAGAGAGAGAGAGAAAGAGCACAAGCGTGTATATTTCATCCCCATCGTATAGCCCATTGCAAAGTGTTCGGGCAACATAAGGCAAATTAAATCAATGCGTTCCGACGGGCAGATGGGCGCTTTAACACTCAGTTAGCCCTTAGATAATTGAGGCGTCGACTTCGGAATCATAAAACGGATGGCTTGTTTATACGTTTCGCTGAAATAGATCAGCGAGGTTAAATAAATGAAATCCCATTTGTCAGGCTGTAAGAAATGCCCCCCTCCCTCTCTCGTTTACCCCCCCTCTTCCCCTCGCCCTTTCTCAAACTGCTGGGTTTGGCCTAATAAATAGCGCAGGCTGTGTGGCAGAGGGCTCCATTGATGGGGTTACAGCTTAATGAAATGCTCTATCCTCGTCGCGAGCTCGGCCTCCTCCTGCTCGCTGCGATAAGTAGCAAACCAACGATGCTTGTAATTACAATCTTACAGAGAACCCGGCCAATCTGTGTATAAATCTCGCCATCCAATTACAAGATGTAATAATTTTGCAGTCAAGCTGGTAATGAGGTCTAATACTCATGCATGTGATAATCCCCCCCGGATGCTGACTCTATCAGATGTTAGCTTTGTAATTATACGGGCACAAAATCATTATTTCATGTTCAGCAGAAAAATGAGGTTGGTGGGGAGTTAATTTTCTCCATGCTCCGTCAAGCATAGACAAAATTTTAATGATTTAATCATTACTGCCCACCCACACCCCCCCCATTCCTGCACACCGACACCTACGCACACACACACAGCACCTCCTTCACACACAGACATACACACACCTCCCCTTCCCGCCCGGCTTGCAATTGACCCATGTTACTTGTGTGTGGAAACATTTGCACATTTAAGGGTCCCTTCCGCCTGGCGAGGCTTGGCAGCCCGGTGTGGTTTTTATACTTCCTAATTACAGCTCAGTAAAACTATTACCCTAATGGAGAGAGAAGCAGTGGTCTAATGCCACCATGTCATTTCCCGCTTTATGGCACATAAATCATAATTGTAAAAATGTGACTGGCTAACTGTTATTGCTCATGAGATCTGATTGTTTATTTTGTGTTGACAGAAATGCTGAAGGAAAAAAGGTCATTTGTGGAGATAAGGCTGTGACAGTGTACATGTGTGTTAGACAGGCAATGTCTCGTTCAGAGCTGGGCATTCCCAATAAAGAAGCATATCACACCAACACTCACTCTCTCTCTCTCTCCCTCTCTCTCACAAAAATAAATATACTTCAAACATAGCAGTTACACCCTACCCCCAACTCGCAGAGCTACAGCAATCAACAGATCACACACAGTACAACACAAACAAAAAAATCAGTAGGACAAACAAAAGTTATTAAAATTGCTTGTTTGATAGGCAACTTAAATGTATAGATATTAACTGAAACCATGCAGCACTCTATGAAATATATTATAGTAAACTTTGTATACATACTGAAAATAGCAAATACTTTGTAAACATACTGAATTCCTCTCCTTAATCTTTTGTTGTCCAGCCACCAACGTCTTATTTTCCAAAAATCCATTAATATTCTGTACGATTAATATTCCTTTTATTTATTTTCTCCCCTGTAGGATGGTAATGGCACATATGTGGGTGGCAGATTTGTCAAACTAGTTTGTCAACTCTATTTTGCAAATCCTTAAAATATTTCAGACTTTTTTCCAAAATGCATTAAATGCCCAAGTAGCCTAGTTTGTAGAATCCACTTTACAAAGTGAGCCTATGCAATTAGTTAAATCCAACTTAAAGGTGTAGTTTGGAATTTTGGACATAGGACCTCATTTACACGTTAGCCAGTGTGATATTTATCAGTGGAGACTGTTTCCATCGCACCTCATCCAGTCCCTCTAGTTGCAGAGTCTGCTGGTGCTAGGCTAGCGCAAGTCAACGGTATGTGCTAGCCTGCCTCTAAAAACAGTCTTACCCACTCTACAGTACACTCGAGACAGATAAATTATAACGTCAGACTATCTATATAGATGTCTGTGTTGATAGAATAATGTCAAAAATAAAACTTTCCTTGTATCGCTTTGCAATTGTTATACTTCGTATGTACTACCCTGTAGGCTACGGCAGTGGTGGACTGATATTAGTGTCCCAGCTGGAGTGTGCTTCTGTTTACTTTTCAGGCAGTACTGTGAACATTGAGATGCAAGGCTGGTTGGTTATTCTATCAACACAGACATCTACATCAATAGTCTGACGTTATAACTGATTTGCCATGGGAGTACTGTGGAGTAGGTAGTGGGTACGCCTGTTTTTAGTGGCAGACTAGCAAATACCGTTGACTTGTGCTAGCCTAGCACCAGCAAACTCTGCAACTAGATCAAATGTGCTGGAAATGGTCCACTAATGAATATCACACTGGCTAAAATGGAAATGAGGTCCTACTGTATGTCCAAAATTCTAAACTACCCCTTTCAGAGCTACGTATCTTACATTTTGGATGGCTTTACTAAAGCCTTGGCACTAGGCTAGCTTGTAGAATTAATCTTAAAAATCCTGACTCATGTTATATTACAGTGTGTTTTACGCTTTTTCACAAAATACATTTTACATTTGCATTCGCGCTTAAACCATAAGGACTTACGGGTTTTGTCTTTTTATACTTTTGAAACGTCAATTTTGACAAATTAATACAGTGGTATATTTCCCTACAATGTCCTTAACACATCTCTCCCACATTATCACCTGCATCATGATCAGTGTTTGCATATTTAACAAGTTTCATACTCAAGATGCAACATTGTATTTTGGTTGTTGCTGTTATCTTACCTGAATGGTATGCTGCCTGCCAGTTTATGGACAATCCTTCTGCTGCCTGATACCTCCATACGGTTACATGTCGGCAGTCCGACATCCTGCCAGTCCGACATCCCTTTCGTCCGACATGCCGCTATTCAGACATGGTGTTATTCCGACATGCTGCCAATCCGACACATTTTAGTACCCCCATTCCGACAGTTTACAAATCTTATTTTTTTCCACGTCAATTTAACGGACCATATGAGCCCGACGGACGCAAAGTGCGTCAAAAAACACACCCATTCTTCTCTGTTACATTGCTCTGCTATTATTAGTCACAGCGAGATGAGACCTATATTGCATGAAAGAGCTCAGAACCTTTCCAACGAGACTAGACACATGTCTGTACGATCAAGTATGAAAATAAAAATAAAATCATTAATTTAAATGAAAGTAGCCTAGGCTATTACAGTCTATATTGCTCTGCGTTCACCCACGCAGCCACTGCTCTCGCTTGAATTACTCCGGGACCAGGCATCGCACAGCCATAACATGCATATCAAATGAAAGAGGAGAAACAGAGCTTTCCATTGATACCAATCACATCGATCCTTTTGTGTTATAGAAACAGACGAAGTGACAAACAAATAAGAATCATATAGCTTCGGCTACCGCTATACTTTCGTTTGATTTACTCGTGAAACCGTGTTAAAAAGATACGGCTTGCATGTCAGATAAAAGAGGAGAGCTAGAGCTATCCACAGATACCAAATACAACCTTCTATGCCATAAAACAGACGAAGTGACAGCAAAATAATAACTTAATTTAGCTCCACTTAGTCCGCGAATAATGAGACAGAGAAGAAAACTGCTTTCACTTCCCCGAGTCGTGCACGCAACAGACACATAACCATATCAAGAAGTCTTCACAATGACATTTTAAATGTGAATCTTTATTATTTGACACAATTGGATATAGTTATGACATTAATAGCCTATTAATGACCTCATGTCGGAATGGCACGTTGTTTGAAAAAAAAGTTAAATACCGCCACTGCGACCATGAAAAAAAAAATGTCGGAGTGGTGGAACTTTCTCCCATAAAGAGACATGCCTCCACTACGACAATTGGACGTCAATGTCGGAGTGCTGGTATGTCGGAATGAACGGCGGTAGCCCCTCCATACCTCTTGAGCTGTGGTCAGTTTAAGTTCTGAGGACATAATGTAGTCTGTCTGTTGTGTATCAACAACACTCAATAAAAATGTATAATGCAGACACTCAGATGTGAATCATCAATCACTATATTTCTTGCTCAACAATTTGACAACAGTTAGCTAGAAAGTTCTCAAGCATTCAACTAGCATGCTTGATTGTGAGAGTAGTTGAGTCGCTCTCTGTCCCTGACCCAGGTTTTATGATGTATGGATTAATAAGGTATCAGTGATTTGTATCGGATGCATTTCATTCACAGTCTGCCAACTTGATAAATGTCAGATAAACATATGAATTAATGGATTTGTGATGCTCATAGCAAAATGTGATGGTCATGCAAATTACGTTTTCCTGGAGAAACAATAAACCAGGAGGGTGCCAGGAGATTGCCTTAAAATACAGGAGAACGGGAGAGGTTTTTGAAGATGAAGAAGGACATACTGTACCTTCTCTGGTAGGAACCGGTAGTAATTTGTACGATTACACATACTTGGTGCTACAGTATGTTCACATTCTGGCCAAGCACAGCTTCTTGGGCGTAGTGATTTGCAGGCAGCACCTGAAAAGCCCTGGTGTTACTTCTTCATACCGCAAGGAGCAGCGATTTCCAAGAATGAAAACATGCTTACAAAAGGGCTGTGTCTCATTAGTGGGCTTGCTGCAAGGCAAGCCCATCTATTGTTATCCGTCAGCCGTTTTTTGAGAACGCCTCTTCTCCTAGAGCGTTTGAGCTATTGACGCGGTTCAAACACTAAGAAATCAGGCCCGATCCGGTGTAGGTTACTTGTTAATGTCGGATGGCTGGTTGTCGTTTTTCCGGTATTCCCGTTTTTAGACCCTTGTAGTTCCGCCATGCTCCACCAGAGGCGTTTCCCCATTGAAGTGAATGGGGTTTTCAGTCCCATTGAAATGAATGGGGAAATTATTTTTTTGATATTTTTTTTTTTTTTGCAGCCTTATTTTTTAAGCATTGTTGACATAATAGACGTCATTAGCTAAGTTAGCTAATCAACCTGCTTAGCATTGTTAGCATAGCTAGCATGGTTAGCATAGTTAGCATTTTTTGCAAAACTGCTAGAAATCATTAGCCAACTTCGCTGATCAACCTGGTTAGCATAGTTAGCACAGTTAGCATTTTTGCAAGCCCACTCATGCAGGTCCTCGGACATGCACATTTCTAGTTTTACATTGTTATTTGTCAACATATTTGTCAACATTGCAAATATACAAAATAATTTAACCCTATGAGCCCGACGGACGCAAAGTGCGTCAAAAAACGCACACATTTTCTTTGTTACATTGCTCCGCTATAATTAGTCACAGCGAGATGAAACTTATATTGCAGGAAAGAGCAGAACCGGGGCTTTCCAACGATACTATACACTTGTCTGTACGATCAAGTATGAAAATAAAATAAAATGATTAAGTTAAATCAAAGTATATCATATTTACAGTCTCTATTGCTCTGCGTTCACCGGCGCATCCAGAACTCTCGCTTAAATTACTCGCGGACCACGCATCGCACAGACATGACACGCATATCAAATGAAAGAGGAGAAGCAGAGCTTTGCATTGATACCAAATACATCGATCATTTCGTATGATAAAATCAGACGAAGTTACAAACAAATAATAATGTCATATAGCTTTGGCTACCTTTACTCTCGTTTGATTTCCTCGTGAAATCGCGATCAAAACGATTTGGCACGCATGTCAGATGAAAGAGGAGAGCTAGAGCTATCCACAGATACCAAATACAACCTTTTAGGCCATAAAACAGACGAAGTGACAGCAAAATAATAACTTCATTTAGCTCCACTTACCTCGTGTTTTTGTGTGGAATAGCCTATGTTCATAATCCAATGTTATCATGTGTTTCTCTATGACAAGTCACGTTCATAACACGGTTTTGAGATCCTAGCACACTCCTGTATGGTATCCAATTCAAGACTCATATTGCATCCAAATTTGTTTGACAAATAAACACTTTTTGCCTTTACTTTGTTCATTGCAATGCAGTAAAACAAATATTGTAGAGAATCATCATCTGTGCACGTCATGTGTGCTACCGCAAACAAGTCATGTCAGATCAGCTAGTGTCACAAATATGGAGTGCAAAAAGTGCCAAAAAGTCATTTTTTCATCACTAAATAAAAATTGCCATTTATTTCTGGAAGGCACACACCACATATTTCTGTAAATTGCTCAGCCCCAAAGTATACCTCCACCATGGTTCTTATATTGCCGTGTTCAGGACGATCAGGCCTACATAACCATGTACTGTAAGTCGAGATGTGAGCTTGCTGTGGTGAGATACACATCAAAATGTAAGAATTTGTATAGTACGCTTTTCAACTTTTTATTATTTAAAAATCTAAATCAAATCAATGCAAGTATTTATACATGATATTGTGGCAGATCTGGATAGCCTAGACTGTGCTGAAAAAAACAATATGTAGCATGTGTGAATGGCACTTACAATGACCAGGATAAATGCTTCTAACTAGAGGTAGTGAAAATGCCCTTAAAACAGCTTAGGGCTCATAGGGTTAATTGTTTTGTCACCATTGGGGGGTATGCCAATGAGGCTGACGATTTTGATACCTACCTACGTCAAACACTTTCTTTGATAGGTTTTAAACTAAAAAACAAAATGCATGTAGGCCTACAATATATATCAACCAAACATACGTCATGCTTGCTTGGGAAAAACATGTGGAAAGTACAATCACTCTTACGTGCTGAGATTCAGTTAACATGGTCCTGGTCTGGCAATAGCAAGTGCCATATAGCAGTGACCCATTTTTCCCAGAGGCCCTGAGTGGTGCTGAGATCCCAGGCCCCAGGCCTCTTAGTCCAGCAGCGCTCCACATAGGGTGACCATATGTCCGGATTTCGGGAGGACAGTCCGGTATTCGAGCCCTTTGTTCGGACCTCTCTCGTGCGTAAGCATTCATTTGTGTAGACTAGTGACTCCTGTGTATACTTAAATTCAGGAAGGCCAAGTGTTCCTGTCTGTAATGTATTAACAGAATGTGTTTAGCTAGTTTTGTCTGTGTGTTGCTGTCTGTGTTGGGCTGTGCGTGACTAGGTGGCATTTGCCATTGATTCGGTCGGTGTGTTCGTGATGTTGTTGCCTGACAGGCGTTCTCTGAGGTCAGTAGCAGCTCCGTGTCAGCAGGTGTCGGTGTCTGCTGGGGCTTGTGAACTCACATACGAGGTCAGAGCCAAGCCTTGCCCAATGTCTGGACATCACGCATCAGACACACGTCTGTGCTTCTCTCTCTCTCTCTCTGTGTGTGTACATGGCCGACGAGTGTGTGAAGGTTCACACTCCAAACATCAAACAAGTGTAAGGTCCAGCGATATAGCTGGTGTTGATGCATCATTGCAGACATGTATGTGAGATGACTTATAGCACCAGGTGGGGTTAGTGGCTAAGGCTAAGGGATCAAAGACTGCGGTGTCATGTATAACACTGAGCCATGTGACAGGAGGCTTAGTGAGGTAATGACTTCATTTATGTGTGTGTGTGTGTGTGTGTGTGTGTGTGTGTGTCTTGTCTGTCTGCATGTCTGTGTACGTACATGTGAATTTATGCATCTTTGTGTGTTTGAACTCCAGCCAACAATGCCAAGAGGCATGTTGTAGACGGCATCTAAAGCTGAATAGTTTTGGCATTGTCAGTTCCGACTCTGTTTGATATACAGTATTTGCACGGCGCGTCATTTCTAGAGTGTGTGAGCAGGTTGAGCAGAGGAAACAGAGAGCTGAAGAGAAAAGCCCCTATAAGCCCCTGACTGAAACCATGATAAATGATCTGCATACCAAAGCCCCATATGATTTGACCTCTAACATATTATGAGACCATGATTGTTCACTATCTATTTCAACTCACGATAACGATACCACTGGAGTGGATTTTCTTTATTCCGATATCAGTCACGCCTCAGGTACAATCATAGATTGCTCGGCGCTCAGCTGAAACATTTGCATTTGACATGCATGTTTAGTCCCAGCAAATAAGATGTAATGGGAACCGCCATGATGTATGATTTCAATTACTCACTATGATCATCTGCGGAAACTCTTAGCCGCCAAATCTACCGCTCAATCAACTCTACGCAGTTCTACAGATTCAATCTCTCACTCTTTCTTTCTCACGCTCTCTCTCTCTCTCTCTATCCCACTTTCCCTCTCTGTTTCTCTCCCCCTCCATCTCTCTACACCTCTATCTCTGTTGCTCCCTCCCTCCCTCTCTCCCTCCCTCCCTCTCTCCCATCCTCCCAGGCGAAGTCACTCAGCACAAAGGCTGTTTTAAATTCCTGAAAGCGTCACTGGTTGAGGACGAGCATGAGGGCTCTTTACATTCGCCGCTTCCTATTAACTCTTATTTAAATGTTGTCAGTCAAAGCCGGGCCTGCATCTGGCATCCAGGCCATGTGAAATTTATTTATTGAAAGTTTTGGTCACACATGGAAAGTTCAGCAGATGGTGCAGCTGCCGCCTGACACATACACCCACACACACACACTGACACACACACGCAGACACGCACACACACTGACACACACACACACAAACACACACACTGACACACACACGCAGACACGCACACACACATACACACACCCACACACACACACACACACATGCAGATACCCGCACGCACGCACACACACACACACACACACACACACACACACACAGACCCTCCCCGTTTTTACTTTCTCTCTTACTCTCCCCCTCCCACAGACATACACACTGACCCTCTCACCTCTCTCTCTCTCTCTCTCTGTCTCTACTGCCCCCCCCAACACTCACACACACTCATTCACTGACACACACACACACACACACACACTGCCCCTCCTCATTCTGTTTTATGTATTATCTTTATGCTTGCCCATCTCTGGACACAGACACACTTGTTTTGCCATTTGAAGCTGATCTAATCACCAGGGTGTTAAACAAGAGTGGATCTTTTATGCATTGGCTGTTAGGACAAGCGAATCACAGCTGTAGATCACCAGAATAAACAACTCCAGCTGATTCAATTACAATGGTCGGGGCGCACGTTATCAGCGCTTGACATCATTTCAATCAAAATGTAAAATAATCCAATACAAAAGATGCACTCACGGAAACAGGACACAGACTGCTGCTCCGCGTCATTTGAAAAAAAAAAAAAAAAAAGAAAGAAAGAAAATACAACAGCGTTTCCATGTGACAGCTGACTGGAAGTTCTCAATTCTAAACTCCATTACCTTAGCTGCGGTAATAATAATGCATAAAAGGAGAGAGAGAGAGAGAGAGAGAGAGAGAGAGAGAGAGAGAGAGATTGTTCTATGACTGTTTTTATGGTATTACTCAAAGTCGCTGCTTTATGTTATTACACTGCGTTGTTATTGAGGATACAGGCCGCTGCACTTTAGCACATTTAATTAACAAAAGCACAGAATCCATCTCCCTTTGTCTGAGGAACAGCCATTACCCGGCCCAGTCATATTTAGCGGAATTGAAAAAGTCGACAAAGCCGTTATTAATACCGAGTTGATATAAAATGTTCTAAATTGCAGATGTGATCAAAATTGGATACAGGCCACTGAGCTTCTGCCTGTTTAATTAAACAAAGCAGAGAGGGGTTTGACAGAAAAATTTGGATTGTGCGTGAGGAATGGGTTTGTGCTGTGTGTGTGTGTGTGTGTGCGTGTGTGTGTGTGTGAGAGAGAGAGAGATGGAGGGAGTAAGCGGGAGGTAAGGGGATAGCTTTCATAATAATAATAATAATGTTTAAGAAATTGAGTGCAGGGGAATGTAGTACGGCAGAGTTAGTAATGCGACAGTGGCGATCGACAACAGCATAATCTAATAGAAAGCAATTAATTGAGGACACAGGCTGCTGCTCTTTTCACTCACCTAATTAAAACAGGCCGCAATGGGGGGCCCTGGTGTGGCGATAGGGGAAGCTCAAAGCCTGTGTCACCCATGTGACAGAGCCTCTTGTTTCAGCGTTAGCGGTGTGTATGTGCGTAGAGAGAAATAACACACAGCAGAGAACATCCATCTGAGCAGCACAACCTGAGAATTAAAACACAAGTAAACCGTTCTTCCAAAATGTGTACTGAGTTGCTGGGGTGACATGGCGATTTCTGTTGAAACTGATGGCCACAGTGAATTACTCCAACACCCTCTTGATGCACCATAACATTCTACATTTCTTTAGGAAATGTTTTTATTCCTCAGCTCTTGCATTTTATCAAACCTCAGTCTTAAGACATGTTATTATCATAAAGACATTGTGCCACATAACTATGCATAAACATGTTATGACAAGCACAGAAGAATGTTATAAACATGTCATAACTTAAGCACATACCGTAAACATGTTATGACAGACACACATGCATGTTATAAACGTGTTATAACTGAAACGCATGACCATGTTATAAACATGTTATGATTGAGACTGGCCGTTGTATGGCAGCATTTTATTACGGGCAGTAAGTTAAGGCCGTGACATGCTCTATGTTTCGCGGCCATAGCACATGAAATGCATATATGGAGAGTCTTGTGTGCCTCCCAACAATTGGGTCTTCGACCTATGCAAATGTTCACTGAGGAGCATGCCACTTGCTTAAGTCTCATGGCTATTTCCAGAATCACATGCTGAATTAAAAAGCCGCCAAGTTGTGACAGGGTTAAACTTTTTACCACAATCTCCTTTTTTCTTGGGTCTAGAAGTTTGCCGTGCTGCTGAAGTGCCTTAAACAGCCTTTATTTGGGTGATATTTCTGCTGATGTGGCCTTTTAAAGCGATCACCGTCTCCACAGTGAGGCTCATTTGTCACTTAAAGTGCAACTCGCACGCTGAAGACACAGACACAGTCAACAAGGGCACAACGGGAGGCTAAGCAAGTGACTTATTTCCCATCAGTGGAGAATTCAGATCTACCTACACACAAATGCAAACACTTAGACATGCACACACACACACACACACACACACACACACACACACACACACACACACACACACACACACATAGAACACAGACAATACATAGGTATAACGTAATCTATCTTTTCACCAGGTCAGGATACTTTTCAACTACATTGATTAGTAGTGTATGTGTCTTCATAGCGGGTCATGCTTACACACAAGCACAAGGCAGAAGAGTATTCATATGGATGGCAGTTGGTGAGATACAGTCAGAGATGTGCAATACAGCACAACTGAATAAGCTCCTGACGGTTTGGGCCTTGAGGTCCGTATAGCCTCGCTGGCTGTCATGGGTAATTCCACAGTAAAGTGAGGAGAAGTGAGTCCAAACTTTTCCTGTCTCTTCGCTCGATTAGTGTTGCACACAAAACCTTAACCACATCAGCCTGATCCAATAACACACATAAACCAGCTTTTATTGCTTTAGATATATGCATTTTCTCTATGTCACTTGTGAACTTAAAGGCATGATCACACACACACAAGCACACACACACACACACACACACACACACACACACACACACACACACACACACACACAGAGGAAAGGTTACTTTTGTAAGGTGAGAATGGGAGGAATGTACATTTTTTTCCTTCCCTAAACAAGCATTTTATAATTCATCACCAGTGTTGACAGATGAGTTCTGGTGGAAAATATTAGAAAATGTCTCAAATCTCATATATATGCTAATGTTATGCTGGTCTGAGCTACTGCGCACTGGAGTTTTTAATCTATCCTGACCAGTGACAAAAGTGGAGGAGACAAGCCATTGCACTCAACAATTTATGATCAAACAACCAAATTTCAGGGACAAAATAATGGTAGGGAGAGAGGGGGGTGTTCTGTAAGAGAGTGGCTATGTGTATGCAAGAATGTGTGTGTCTCTGTGTGTGTGTGTCTGTGTGTGTGTGTGTGTGTGTGTGTGTGTGTGTGTGTGTTTGTGTGTGTGTGTGTGCATACGTGCGTGTACAAGAGACTCACTCAACGTCTGCTCCAGTCAGAACTGAAACCAATTTTATTTGTTATTACACAACTATTAAATGAGAAAACATCTCTATCCCTCTCTCCTCTCTCCTCTCTCTCTCTCTCTCTCTCTTAGTGATGTGTTCATTCTGGCCGGCAGGTTTTTAACTGCCGGGATTTATTAGTCTCAGTGTTGTGTGTAAGCGTCCCCATAAGAGGAAGTGAATGCCTGTAATGAAGATATTATTTTCCCCCTGAGAAAAAAAAAATGGAAGTAAATAAGCATAATAGTTTTCACAGCGGGGATTAAAAAAAAAAGAGCCATGTCTCATTGTACACTGTAGATTTGATTCCCGTGGTGTCATCTACCAATTAAGCCATGGAACATATGCAAATCCATTTTTTTTGCGTTGCCAAACTGCCACATCACAAATAGTTTGTTCCGCTTGCTTGTATTATGCATATCTGATTTCAGTGCCAGCATGCTCTTCCTCAGGTCTTCAGGCTGATGATGATGATGATGATGATGGTGTGTGTGTGTGACAGCATTTTTCTCCCAGAAACATCAGCCATGTGATTAAACCTCTCCCCACCCTGGAGAGTCATTCTTAGAGATTAATTAATCTTCAGCTACATCCAGCTTCTCTTAAAGTACCTCATAATTACCTTCTTAGAAGCAATGGAGGAACCAGAGGAAGGAGAACACATATTCACACATTGTCTCACCGCTCTTCTTGGAGAAACATCCTTCACTTCATTTTATCCTCCTCTCTCTCTCTCTCTCTCTCTCTCTCTCTCTCTCTCTCTCTCTCTCTCTCTCTCTCGCTCTCCCCCTCTATATCTGTGTCTTTCTTTAAATTAGGGTATATTCATGCAAAGTAGTACACTAAAAATGATAACATAATCAGTCAATGCGGATAGTGCTTTGCTCTATTGGAGCCTGTGATGAAGTATTAATAGTGGGGTGGCGGCGGCTTCATATTTCATAAATTAGGGATGTCAGAGATAAGGCCTTTTGTTTACTGCCCATGGAAACAAGGCTGGCCTCGCCATGGCAACTCATCACAGCGATGGAGGAGCAGAGGAAAAGCCAGGTGATGCCGTACAGAAGACACACAGGTAATTTCACCCCTGTACAGGTGATACTGTAGAGAAGACACACAGGTAATTTCACCGCTGTACAGGTGATGCCGTAGAGAAGACACACAGGTAATTTCACCCCTGTACAGGTGATACTGTAGAGAAGACACACAGGTAATTTCACCGCTGTACAGGTGATACTGTAGAGAAGACACACAGGTAATTTCACCGCCGTACAGGTGATGCCGTAGAGAAGACACACAGGAGGACATGCCCAGCTGTACAGGTGATGCCGTAGAGAAGACACACAGGTAATTTCACTGCTGTTCACTGCTGTACAGGTGATGCCGTAGAGAAGACACACAGGTAATTTCACCGCCGTACAGGTGATGCCGTAGAGAAGACACACAGGAGGACATGCCCAGCTGTACAGGTGATACCGTAGAGAAGACACACACAGGCTTTAACGGTGTTTTACCTATAAAATCCGTCATTTCAAGCTGCAGTTTTTTGATGTAGGTCAATGACACAACGTGAGGTCATATTTTATTTTCAATTGGACATCAATTAAGAGTATGCAAAGGCCTTTACTGATATTGCATTTCAGACGATCTTTAACGCAATCCATAGGTAACCTGAGCAGATGTTGCAAGGCAAACACAGTTCTACCTCTAATATAGAAACACTAACTGAAAACAGATACATACTGGATTGCAATGATACCGTAGAGAAGACACACAGGTAAATGCCCGGCTGTACAGGTGATACCGTAGAGAAGACACACAGGAGCACTTTAAGAAGACCTTTAATTAAACGTTGTTTACTTTAGAGTTTGCCCGTCAGAATGTACAATTGCCAGGCCCATATTACAGCACTGTCCTAAGCATATTTTATATTTTAGTGGTAAAAGATTAGTATAAAGAAATGACTGATGACAAGTCACTAAATGCTGTACATATGTGCGGCAACACAACAGGGTAATCTCAAATCAGCGAGGCCTCTTCCAGGGTTTTTACTGGAGCCAGGAAGCACATAATGAAGCTGCTAATTCAGGAGTTTATCAGTAGCAGAGGGTACAATACGGCTATTAGGGAATGAGTTTATACAAGATGGTGGTGTGAGAGGAATCGTCCAGTCAGGGGTAAAAAAGACGGAAAAAGTGTGTCTGTGTGTGTGTGTGTGTGCGTGTGTATGTGTGTGTGACAGTGTGTACTACACTGCACCTCGCGCCGTCTTAGGACCTGGGAGTCATATGTATGGTGCTTAAAGTGGCATGTTTACCCTCTCCTAAGCCCGGTAAGGCACAACCCAACAACTTGCTGAGCATCCTCTTCAGCGGGCATTAGGAGGCAAATCAAATTAAACGCGCCCGCATTCCGCCAGCCAGTGAGCAGGAGATTAGCCCCTCACACGCTTATGAAGGGACGAACACGTATACACACACACACACACACACACACATCTGCACACACACAAACGCACACATCCATACACACGCACACACACACAGACACAGACACACACATCCACACACAAACGCACACACACATCCAAACACGCACACTGGCCTGTCAGGCCTTGGGAGGATTAAGGAGGTTATTTCCCAACAAGGGCCGACTCCCGCCGCCTAAACCCCGGAGTCCTGCTTACCGCTGCAGGACCACAGGCCCCCTGGCCGCCCCATTTCTCAAAGGATTTACGCAGAAATAACAGCAGTAAGTGGGCTTCCAATTTCAATCTTTATCAATCCCGCTGCTTATACAGATATATATTTTTGGCTCCCTATTGGCTCTCAAGATATGCTCATCTCTGCAAAGCCCCAAAGAAGAAGACTGGAGAAAGCAAGAAAAAAAAACAGCTGTAGTTGTGTTTGATTTCATGTATTTTTCTGCAGTTACGAGCTATTTTCTTTACGCTTTCATTTCCTTAAGCAGGGGGGCAGTGACAGGAAATGATTACACATCATTACACATCTTAAATCTCCATTTGGGCGTCCTCGGGGAGACTCTTCCTGTGCTGTGCGCGGCGTGCGAGAGAGAGTAATGGAAACTGTCTGCTCCGCTTTCCCCCTCCGCTCCCGTCCTCTGTCAGGCCAGCCAATGAGCTGTCACTGCCAATGCCGGCCAGCTGAGCGCTTTGTCTCATATGGAGAGCTTCAGCGTCGGCCATCTCATCATGTCCTTCCTCACTGTGTGTGTGTGTGACGTGTGTGTGTGTGTGTGTATCAAATATCAACACATAACTACAAATTGACATAAATCTGGGAAATGATAGCAAGCTAATTGAGACAAAGCCTCTGATCAACTTAAATAAATCCACTTATGATCTGATGAGTCCATTTGGATCAG
Organism: Sardina pilchardus; assembly: GCF_963854185.1. NCBI lineage: Eukaryota > Metazoa > Chordata > Actinopteri > Clupeiformes > Clupeidae > Sardina > Sardina pilchardus. The sequence goes on along the minus strand of NC_084999.1, from coordinate 5,091,862 downwards.
GCTGTTGTACTGTATACCCAAAACAACATCAACATCAACAACAACACCACATTTGGACCACCAGCCACATTTGAACCCAAACTCCTACAGTGTCTTGTCATACACTTTATTCAAAGATCTTGACACGAGATCTGGTGGCCCAAGCCCCCTCCCCCACCCCCCAGCACCCTCCCCCACCCCCAAGCCCCCCCCACACACACACACACACACTGGAGATGTCTGGAGGGGATGAGTTGGTGTGAGTGTTGGCTGGATGGCGTTGGACTCCCCATGGGAGGCCAGCCCTGCAGATAGACCCTTTCTGCCCTCATCATCTCCAATCTCAGAGTGGCCTGCTCTCCAGTGGCCCCCGCTGCCCTGAGGCCTGCTGTCCCACGCCGTGCTCCGGGCGCTGGGCGGGAGCAAGAGGCCGGCCCATCCTAAACACATCCATCTTGGTTTAGTCACTAATAATTTAGGGCCCTGGCTGGCTGGCTGATGAATGAGCTCGGGGACACCCCCCCCACCCCCCAGGGGCCACAGGGCCTAAAGAGGAGACACTCCTCTCCTCTCCTCCTCTCTTCTCTTCTCTTCTCTTCTCCTCTCCTGCCCTTTCTCCTCTTTCCTACTCTCCTTTCCACTCAGCTCCTGCTCTCTCTCTCTCTCTCTCTCTCTCTCTCTCTCTCTCTCTCTCTCTTTTTCTGCTCCTCTTCAGCAGATATTGTTAAAAGCTCAGTCATCCTCCCAGCCAGGCAGCCATGCTGGGACACAGTGGGAGAAGAATGATGAATCACATGAGGGGAGCTGGATAGAGAGAGAGAGAGAGAGAGAGAGAGAGAGAGAGAGAGAGAGAGAGAGAGAGAGAAGGAGAGAGAGAGAGAGAGGGAGAGAGAGAGAGAGAGAAAAGGAGAAAGAGAGAAAAGGAGAGAGAGAGAGAGAGAGAGGGAGAGAGAGACTGCTCCAGGGCTGGGAATTGGTTAAGTACTTCTGTTGGCTCCCTGACCTCATAATCGCTTGCAGCCGCAGCGCAGTTGGCCGCACTGATTTATATACTGGGCGTTGATTAATGCTCTTTTAAGTGGACAAGGCAGCCAGTGTGTGTGTGTGTGTGTACGTACGTATGTGTGCATGTTTGTATGTGTATGTGTGTGTATTTGTGTGTTTGTCTGTCTACGTATATGTGTGTGTGTGTGTGTGTGTGTGTGTATGCGTGCATGTTTGTATGTGTGTGTGTATTTGTGTGTTTGTCTGTCCACCTATATGTGTGTGTGTGTGTGTGTGTGTGTGTGTGCATGTTTGTATGTGTGTGTGTGCATTTGTGTGTTTGTCTGTCTACGTATATATGTGTGCGCGTGTGTGTGTGTGTGTGTGCTGGATGGAGAGACGGGGGACATGGCAGGGCTGTGGGCCCATGAGTGGTGTGTGTCCAGAGGGAAGGATAACAGGTTGGACAGGGCGGCGGGAAGCTGGGATCTCCGGTGTGGGCAGTGCAGGACAGGACTGGCGGGTGTGAATGGATGGCCGCTTGGCCTCTCTCTGACAGCCATTACTCCAGCCTGTCCAGCAAAGCTCCTCAGATCACCGTCTTCCAGCGGGGGGCCAAAGACGTCTTGTCACACCATTCATTCATTCATTCATTCAGGGATGTGTGTGTGTGTGTGTGTGTGTGTGTGTGTGTGTGTGTGTGTGTGTGTGTATGTGGGGGGTGCGTATGTACGTTGAGGGGGCGACCCTTGCTGAGTGCACACCCAAAGCTGAAGGCCTTTGGTCATTACCCCCTATTCCCTGACACACACACACACACACACACACACACACACACACACACACACACACACACGGAGGTCCCCGACCAGCAACTATATTCCAGCCTCATTAGTCTGTTCTAATTAGAGGTAGTGCTCATGTCATTTCTAATTCCAAAGCCTTCCGTAGTCCGCAGTTTTATTATTTTATTTCCTAACAGCCAGCATATGACTCCTAATTGAATGAGGATGATTCACTGTCATGAAGGTAATTAGGCTGAAAGTAATTAATCAAATCTTTGCGCCCTATAGGTGGTGTGCAGTTTCAGCATGTCCTTATGTGTGTGTATCAAAGCAAATATGAGTTGCTTATAGGGTCTCTCTCACACTCACGCACTTTAAACTATTACTGCTATTATTACTACTGCTTCTACTACTACTACTAACTGTGGCAATAATATTATTCATAATAATAATAATAATGGTAATATTTGAATTACTGGATTATTGAATTGTGACAATAAGGTACAAGGGAGATGGTAGAAATGTTGCCATTTGAAAGAGTGGTCGTTCAGTCATGGACAGATTAACTTTTCCCTCCCTCTTTCTGTTTCATTCTGTCCATCTTCATCTCTCTCCTCTCTCTCTCTCTCTCTCTCTCTCTCTCTCTCTCTCTCTTTCCAAACCTCAATGTCTGCCTTTTCCACTCTCTTTCTCTCTTATCTCTCTCTCGCTCTCCATCTCTCTTTCCAACCCTCCCCCTCATCCTGACGTTTAGATTGACAGGTCACTCCTCGGAGAGAGGGGGGGGGGGGGGGGGGACGAGATGTGTGCGTCGTTGGCACCTGCGGTACCTGAGGCGGCGACGGCGGCGGCATCGGCGTTGGCTAGCGGGTGGTGGGAGGCGTGGGCAGGCGGGCGGGCGGGCGGGCGGGCGGGCGGGCGGACGCTGGCAGCTCTGCCGTGGCGCTGGGGGGGAAAATGGCAGTGTCAATTAAATATCACTTTCAATTTCCGCCTTTCAGCGGGCCACCGTCGCTAAACACCAATAATCCCAGCCCCCCTACCTGCTGCTCCGGAAGATTGATGACGCCTGTCTCCCGCGATACACGGCCATTTACATGAAAATAAGAAAACAAGGCCTCGGCTCGCATGCAGCCGGATCACGGGGAAGCAATCGGAATTTGATATTCATATCAGCGCCGTCGTGATAATAACCTGTGTGTGTAAAAAATGGACAAGTTTGGTGGAGTTTCCCATGTGTTTTTATGTGGTGCGACACAGTCAGAATTGGAGGTATATTTCATAATGCAAATAAAATGACTTTCCAGACTTGCCTTTGACATGCTGAAGGTTGTTTCCAGAACAGTGGCTTTTGGAATACACTGTCCTGTCGAATACACTCATCACTTTCCCTCTCCCACACGTACACTCACGCGTCGACATTATTCAAATTGAGACATTTTATATACTGCACACTCACACATGGACATTATTCAAATTGAGACGTTTTATATACTGCACACTCACACATCGACATTATTCAAATAGAAACATTTTATGTACTGAAAACTCAAGTGCTGGAATATATCTTAAGTCTTCCGCTGAATATCAAATAAGTACAATTCACAAGTGTAAGACCAGGTGCTGATATAAAAGTACTTTGAAAGAATATTTGCCCACAAGATGAAGGTAGGTAAACCATATTTATGTACAGTGCAAAGGTAAGGCAAACACAAAAAGAACATCATAATAATAAAAGAAAAAAACATTTCAGAGACGCTCTCACACATTTCATTAAAAAAGGTATGGTGCGTTATATTGGAATTGAAATGAAATTGTTCCAACGTTACAGGTTCTAAAAATGGATTGAAGTACTGTACTTGAAAGTGTATTTTTCCTGGAGAAGGGAAATGTTTAAGGTGATATCAATTGATCAGTCAGACATTAATGACACGATGTAAGAACCTGACACCTGCTCTCTGTGTCTCACTTTTCCCTTCACCTTTCAGTTTCTCTTCTTGTTCACCTCCTTCCTTCTCTCTCTCTCTCTCTCTCACTCCATCTCACTCTCTCTCTCTCCCTCCGTCTCTCCTAATGGCCTCTCTGTTGCTGGTGCTGTGCAGCTGATCTCAGGTCAGCGGGGGACTGAGGCCATCCTGGAGGAGGTGAAGCCCTACTGGACACCCAGAGCCCAGCAGCCTTCCTCATCCCCCCCACCCCACCCCCGCGCCTGTCCTCCGATAAGACAGACCTAAGGAAGACCTGGGCTAATTTAATTAAAGGAGGGAGAGAGAGAGAGAGAGGAAAAGAGGGAGAGAGAGAGGGAAAGAGGGAGGGAGAGAGAGAGAGATAGAGAGAGAGGGCACAATGGGAGCAACAGGACTAATGAGGCAGTTTATCTGCTCTGGTGTTACTTAACATAATTTAGCACACACACACACACGCACACACACATATACCGCTATACACACATAAACACACCAACATGCTACGCTATGTAGTCTGCTGAACTCCACACACTTTCTCACACACACACACACACACACACACACACACACAGTGACCATATTACAATACTTGGGCGCTTCCAGCAGCCCGTCTTCCCAACTCTTAATCTGGGCGCCTAAATGGCCTGTGTCAGCTGGCTGTGGCCGTATGGCTAATGGTACATTTTAATGTCAGGTGCAGATAGTGTCTTTCATTAGACAACCGCTCGCACTGATGACCTCATCCCTTTATTTATCTCCTCTGATACAGTACACGCCGGGCCCGTGCTTACCAGATCAGAGGGCAAAGTCGACTAAACGAGATGAAACCAAACGAAACGAAAACACAGACGACTCAAGAACAAAATGCACCCCATACCACAGCTCCTACCTATGCGAGGGTTTCAGAAGACAAGTTCAGAAGAGGAGAGTGAGAGCTCTATCAAAGCCACTGCTTTCAATTGGACTGTGGACACATACAGTAGATACGGGCAAGCCTGACAGCAGGGGAGTAGCGCAGGCTTTATGCACATGGGGCAGATATGTATTATGGATATTCATGTTAAGTGCCATTCTTTTAAGGCCCATGCCCAGGGAGTAAAGGGGCATAGGATGCTGCGTGAGAGAGGAAGATGAAGAGCGAGATGGATAAAGAGAAAAAGAGAGAGAGAGAGATAGAGAGAGAATTTTGAATTTTAAAAGCTCTTTATTACAAAACTCACTAATACATTGTCATAGAAACATCATTCATTTTTTAAAAAAAAAGAGAGTTAAAGAAAATACATTGAATAAATTAATTCATTATTGACCAATGAGCATATTGCTCCCCCTTGGCACCATTCTTCTTCAAAAGAATTAAAATCACCTTTAGTTGCATAAAAGTCAAATTCCAATTTTACTCTTGATTTCACCAGACGAATAAACATGTCAATCACATCATAATCAGAATCTTTTTCAATCTTATTCTTCCTGCTCATGTAAATGCCCATCTTAGCATTCCCAAAGATGTAATTAATCAATTCACACTTGCAGCGTTCTCTTTGAACATATTTAAATCCCAGAATAAATATCTGAACAGAGAAAGACTCCTCAAAACACTCTAATAACTTTGCCAGTAACTTAAACAAAGGTTGCAGTCTGAAACAACTTGAGTAGGCATGAAAAACAGTCTCTCTCTCCAAACAAAAAGGACATTCATCACATACACTTTGATTTAAAACAGAAATAAAAGAATTTACAGCCAGAATACCATGCAGTAACCTCCACTGTAAGTCCCCACTCCTTTTTGTTAACGGTGGTTTGTACAGAGATTTCCACTCTGGTCTAACAGTACTTACTAGACCCATATTTGAACGCCAAGGTGTATCAACTTTTCCATGCAATCTTTCTTTATTAAGTACTATAACACAGTTCTTGTAAAGACAGTTACCATCGACTTCACTAAAGTCAATCTCTTTGGAAGGGGGCAAGAACAAACCTTTACAATCATTTAACTCTGGTACAAGTGATAATTCAGGAAAAGGGTCTTCTCCATCCGGAATCAAAACCCCATCAACATAGTTCCTTATCATTTTGCGTTCATCCGATGTTAATTTTTCTCTCCAGCAACGCAAGACTCGATCAACCACACGCAAGGACTTAATTCCCAGGCGCACAGCCAATGCAGCACTGTCCAGAATAGAACCAGACACAGCAACCAGCTCACGCAAACTTGTCAGTCCAGTCCTGCATAGACATTCATTAAATCCAGGCATCACTTTCTCTGAAATGTCCAGTCTAGAGCCATAGACGAGAGGTTCCTCCAGGAGCCAATGTAAAGAGCCAGTCTCCTCAAGTCTATCAACACCAAACAAACCCCAGATCTTAAAAAGCCCTTGATAAAAAACAGGTAAATCATTACATTTCATTTGATGAGGATCTAGGAAAAACAAAGATCTGTCCAAGCCCAAACCACTCGCACCTTGCATGACCTCACAGGCCACAGGTCTCCACACTAGATCTTCTGGCCCATGAAGAAATCTTTGGATGAACTGGAGCCTGAAAGCAGCAGCTCTACTGGGCAAATGGATTAAACCCTGGCCACCTTCTTCTTTTGGCAAATATAAAACACTCTGAGGGATCCAATGTAATTTGTCCCAAAAGAAATCTACCAAAGTTGACTGTATCTTTGCTAAAAAACCTGATGGTGGGTCTAAAACAGCCAGCCGATGCCACAAGGAAGACGCTACTAGATTATTAACAACCAGACAGCGTCCCCTATATGACATTTGAGGTAGTAGCCATGTCCATTTTTTTAAACGCCCCTTCACTTTTTCGATGACTCCCTCCCAATTTTTTTGAACGTTATTACCATCTCCCAAGAAGATACCCAAATACTTAAACCCACCTTTCTTCCAAATTAAATCTTCTGGTAGTTTGAGCAATCCATCATCCCAATTACCTATTTTAAAGGCTTCACTTTTTTTCCAGTTAACTTTTGCAGATGATATTACACCAAAATCCCTCACAATAGCACTCAAAGAGTCAACATCATTTTGGTCATTGACTACAGTAACCAAATCATCAGCATACGCTGATAGACAGAAAACCTTTTCACAATTAGGCAAAGAGAAACCAGTCATTTTCATCCTTAGTTTATGAAGCAAAGGTTCTATTGCCATGGAATATAGCATTCCAGACAATGAACATCCTTGTCTTACACCTCTCAATGCTTTAAAAGGAGGACACAAACCACCGTTAACTTTTACTATACTCTCAATGTCAGTATACAGCACTTTAATTAGCTTAATAAAAGCCGAATTAAACCCAAAAGCCTCCAACACCCTCCATAAATAGCTATGCTCTACCCTGTCAAATGCCTTTTCTTGATCCATGAAAACTAATCCAAAATTCTTTTTTAACTTACTAGAGACTTCAATCACATCTCGAACCAAGAAAATGTTATCAAAAATTGACCTCTCGGGAACACAATAAGTTTGATCGACATGAATGACTTGTTCCATCACTTTTCCTAATCTCGTTGCTAGTGCTTTAGAAAACATTTTGACGTCAATGCACAGGAGAGACACTGGGCGCCAATGCTTCAGGTCAGTCAAGTCACCTTTTTTTGGCAACAGTGTCAACACTGCTCTTCTACAGCTTAGAGGGAGGATTCCCTTCTTTACACTGTCGTTCAGCACTTGATGGAGATCTTTCCCCAACTCTGACCAAAAACCTTTGTAAAACTCGACTGACAGTCCATCAATGCCAGGAGCACGTCCATTTTCCATACCCATCAGAGCAGCATACAGTTCTTTCATTGATAAAGCTCCATCCAGCATCTTTGCTGAAGCATCTGAAAGCCTTGGCAAGTCACGAAGGAAATCATTCTCAATCTCCCGATTTCCAACCAATTCACTTTTAAAGAGTTCTGAATAAAAACTCCTTACTCGTTGTCTTATTTCAAGTGGCTTGGTCAACAATGTCCCCGTTTCTGAGCGCACAGCATGAATCAATTTTTTACTTCCATTTTTTTTCTCCAGACTAAAAAAATATTTGGATGGAACATCCATTCCAGACACATTTTGGATTCTTGAACGGATCAAAGCTCCTTGTGTTCTTTTTTCCAACAAATCAGCCAATTCCACTTTTTTACTTTTAAGCAATTCTATTTGCTCTGAATTGTTTGTGTTGTCAACCACATTTTGCAAATCAACAATTTCTTTTTCTAAAGTTTTCATGGATCCGGCTAAGTCCCTACTGACATTGAAAGTATATTGTTGGCACATATGTTTAATTTGGGTTTTTGCTACATCCCACCATTGTTGTAAGGAAGAAAAACAAGATTTTTCCAACTTAAAATTGGCCCAAAAAATGCTAAAAGCTTCTCTAAAAGTTTGATCATTCAACAACATCTTATTAAAATGCCAATATGCACTTCGTGACTTAACAGCAGTTTTGATTGCTATACTAACTGCTATACAATGATCAGAGAACCCAACAGGACTGATATAAGAACATCTAAAAGCACTAAAAAAATGCTTAAAACAGTACATCTGATCCAATCTAGCCATTGATAAAACATTGTCACGACAGTGAGACCAAGTATATTGCCTCTGTTTTTTATGGAAAGATCTCCATATGTCAATCAGTTCATGAGTTTCAATTAACTCAATGAGACGTTTACGAGACGCTGTATGGGGCTCTGCATGATTTCTATCTAAAACATCAGCAGTACAATTAAAATCACCACCCAAAAAAAGAAACTCAGTACCACTGCATGCACTAAGAACATCACCAAGCTTATCCAAAAAACACATTCTTTCTGCAGCTAAAGTAGGAGCATAAACACAAATAAAAACAAAAACATCATTTTCAAAAACTGCTTTTACTTTCAAAAGTCTTCCTTTAATCAACTCCTCTACGTCATATGAATGTGGAAGAAAAGACTTTGAAAACAGAACAGCAACACCTCCACTTAAATTGGTGTTATGACTGAGTATGGCCCGCCCATCCCACTCTTTCAGCCAATCAACTTCATTTACTATATCACTGTGTGTCTCTTGAATAAGAAAAACATCAACATGTTTCTGTTTACTTAATTCATAGAATTCTGCCCTTTTCCTCCCGTCTCTGGCCCCATTCAAATTTAATGTAGCTACTCTAACTTCACCCATTTTTAAAAAAGAAAGTAACCAGAAAAAAACAAAGAAAAGAGACATACATATTTTACTGAGCGTCACTGTCATGTTCAATCGGTTCTCCTTTTCTCAATTTGCGTACAATTTTAACTAATCGAAAGATCTCTTGGTCCGTGAAACCCCCTTCCTCATTCGTCTTCATTAAATATTTCGCATCGCTGATAAACTGTTGTATATTCGGAAAATAATCCTCGATTTTAACATTACGCCCAAACTTGGTAGATTGTAAAAAATGGCTTATCTCCTGAGCGGAGTATATGACAACTAACGGTTGGGAGTTCTCTTGTGAACTTGAATCAGTGGAGTAACCATCACTCTCATGATCATCCACAGTTTGTGGCTCATCATTAATGTCTGTTTTGAATTGTTTCTTAGCTTTATTACTAGAGTGCTTCTTTCGTTTAGTTTTAGGGACTTTGAAAAGACTTTCCTCTTGGACCGTACTACTACCAGCCTCCTCATCTGCGTGTATAGGCCTAGCTACCGTCTCATTGCCCACCTCTACTCCCACCACATTATCATTAACCACAACAGTTTCACTCCCACTAATACTCTCATCCATAGTCACCTCAGCATCAGATGATGCATCTGGAATAATTTCAGACTCCGTTGTACTTGTAGATTCATCAGCTTCATTTGCTTCGGTCAATTTATTCTCTACCGCGTTTAACAAAACCGGTGTTGGTGCATTTAACTGTACCACTTCTGACACAGACTCTGAACCACCACTCGTAGAGGGCAGTTCAGATGAAGCAGTTTCCCTACTAATTTCTGAAATTTCAGAAATACTTGCAGGTGCATCAGTTTGTTCCTTGCTTGAATCTTTTTTGTTTGGGCAAGCACGGACCAAATGTCCATGTTGGCCACAACCAAAACATTTCATAGAGTCAGATGTTGCAAACACATTGTAGTCATAACCATCAACATTAAACTTGAACACTGCGCTAAAATCACAATCCTGTTTAAGAAACATATGCACCTGGCGTCTGAACGACACCATATGACTCAACAAACTTGATTTGCAACCCACAGGTATTTTCTTAACTTGTGAGACCACTTTGCCATACTTTGAAAGTTCTCTAATTAATACCTCGTCTTTTAAAAACGGTGGCACGTTAGACAATGTTATTTTCTTAGATGGGCTATTAAGCGGAAGAACAGGTGTAAGCCAACCATCAATTTCAATACCGGATTGAACAACTTCATAAGCTTTCTCGATCGTACTCAAAAAAAGAACGATTGCGTTGTTCATTCTAGATGCCGACAAGACATTATCGTATCCAACAATTTTACCCACCGCTAAACTACATTCTTCCACACTAACCGAACACGCCACCTTAACGCCATGGCGTCTGGTTAGACAATCAAGTTTTAATTTAGGAGTCGCCATACTACCCAGCCAAAAAATGCTGGTAGCAGACTCACCCCAACCCAATCAATAAAACAATACTACCACACAAACAAATATATAAACAAACAAAAGGATAGAAAAGATAGAAAATAAGGAGCACTCACTCAAGCCGGAGTCGGCCTCCTGTCACGCTCACACTCTACACACGCACTCACTTCCGCTCAGAGAGAGAGAGAGAGAGAGAGAGAGAGAGAGAGAGAGAGAGAGAGAGAGAGAGTGGGGGAAAAGACAGAGCTGTGACTGACCATCAGATAACGAGCACATAGGCATTCCTTCAGCAGGAGTGCGTGAGCGATAGCGTATGCATATATGGTAAACAGCGGAGATTAGCTTCGGCCCGATGCGCCTCCGCACCAATAGTCCTTTGTGAGGGGGACGAGAGGAGAAGAGAGGAGGAGAGAGGAGGAGAAGAGAAGGGTGAGGAGGGAAGTGTGTTTGCATAGAGGAGTTGGTGTCAGTGACCGGTAATACCCAATCTCCCGCCGTCCACACTTAACAAAGGTCAGAGCCCCAGCGGTGTGTGTGTGTGTGTGTGTGTGTGTGTATGTGTGTGTGCATGTGTGTGTTGGATGGGGGGGGTGGGTTGCTGTGGTCCCACATCGGGGGCCGTGAGGCGTAGTGGGCTTTTGTGTGTCCCTGTGTGTGAGCAGCGATAAGCCCAAGGCTAACGCTAGGCGTAAGTCGCTAATAAACAAACAGCGTTTAAAGGCGCTGAATGGAGGCGCTGGTGCGTGAGCACAACCAGTGCAGCATCAATGGCTTAATCTCCTCCTCTGTGTCTCTAACCGTCTTATTCCAGATTAGGCCGTAAACACACACACACACACACACACACACACACACAGAGAGACACAGAGAGAGCCTGTCTTTTCTTTGCCGGTGTTTTTTTGTGTTATCATTATTATTGTTATTCTCTTGTTTTCTTGGCTGTTTCCCAGAAGCATGAATGATGAGTGATGAATCATAGCTGTGAGTCCACACTGTGGTGTCCATGTTCATATTGTGCTCCCAGTAATCCTAATCAGAGCAAGGTGGGCTGGGGGGCCCTCCATAGAGTAAGCACACACACACACACACACACAAACACAAGTAAACACACACACACACACACACACACACACACACACACACACACACACACACACACACACACACACACACACAAGTAAACACACACACAAGTAACACACACACACACACACACACACACACACACACACACACACACTCAGATGGAATGTTGGGGTATCCTCTGTGTCTTTTGTCTAATTAAACTGAATGGAGCAGTATGGGGAAGTATTGTTTCTCAACAGTCTTGACTGCAATTCTATATATGTTGGTCCTGTGCAAGGCAACATTTTCATTTGGATAACTATGGTCTTCTAAAAATCCAGACAAACAATATGACATGGCAATATTGGAACAGTATGCATAAATACACAAAAGAACAACACATGCAGTAGCTGAAAACAATCCTTAGGTATGCATGCGTGCACATCCTGAATAAAGGAAGATTAGGATGTTAGTGTGCACAGCTATTCTCCTTCCCTCTCCTTTACTAAAGCAACTGACTGTACAGACATGTGATACATGTCAGGTTCTCATAAGGGCTGTATCAGGGCCAAATCAGGGTTGTATCAGGGCCATGGCAGGGTTGTATCAGGGCCAAATTGGGGCCATATCAAAGCCAAATAGGTCACACAAACGCAACAAAGTTTGCATAACCTTATAGAGTCTACTGTGATTGGACTTGCTATGGACTCAGCACACAGGTCAATTCACACATATGACTACAATCAGGTAAAAGGTAAATAAGGTAAAAACACAATTTAGAATTAAACATGGTGTAGCTAGCATGCCTCAACATCTAAAGCTATGCTGTTTATAATGTATTTTCAACACAGTGATTATAACCCACACAGTTACTCTTTATATATCCCACAACTAGGAAAACAAATTGATTGATTAAGTTTTCAAACTTTGACTTGGTCTATTAAGCTTAAGAAATAGTCAGTGGCTAAAGCTATTTAATGCAACTGTCATTTAGCATTAATGCATTTTATCTTTCCACATTCTTTCCCTCTCTCATTTCCTCTTTCTTTCTTTCTTTCTTTCTCCCATCCTTTTCTCTATCCCTCTTTCTCCTCTGTATCAGAATGCCAGTGAAGCTGATCGGACTAGCGCTGTTGAGCGGAGCCCTGCTAGCTTGTGTTGAGATGTATGGGCCATTGTGTGTGTGGAGGAGGCACCAGAGAAAGGACATTGTCCCCGTGAACACCAATTCAGCGGCGGTTTTCCCAGAGACTCACGGGTCAAGTTTTATAGGGGCTGTTTAGTTTTCAAACGCTGGCTCCCCCCCCCCCCCCCCCCCCCCCCGCTCCTGCCCCTGCCACAGTGCTCCAGCTCGTCTACATTTACTCCCTTTCTTTTTTCTTGTGCACCGCGCTGGATGTCCCCTCTCTCCGACAAAAAAAAAAAGAACAAGAAAAGAGGGAGAGCCTGAAATAAGTCTTTATTCTTGTTTTGTTGGCTCATATTCTGTGTTTTCATGAACTCTGGCCTCCGCCATGGCAACAGCAAGAAAAATGTTACCGGTGATTGGCAGGATTAAGAAAGCACCCATCCCAGCATGCATTTCAAACAGGCGCGGAACAATGGCGTTGGGTGTGATTGAATTAATGAGTTAGCGTGGACTGTCAAAAGAGCATACATACTTTACATAAACCTGATTATCTGTGCATGGCAGAACGAGAGGCTGCTGTGAGAGGGAAGTGAGTTGGGGGGGTGGGGAGGGAAGAGAGGAACGGGGGTCTTGTTGGCTTTCAGCGGGCACCTCTGAAAGGAAACCCTGCAAATGGGAGCTTAGACAGAAAGCTGTGCTGGCGAAGGAATGGTCTTGCCCCCCCCCCTCTCTCTCTCTCTCTCTCTCTCTCTCTCTCTTCGACTACACACTTGCATACGTTCTCTCTCTCTCTCTCTCTCTCTCTCTCTCGATGTCTTTCACTTTCTCTCTTTCCCTCTCTCCCTCTATTTCCCCGTTTCTCCCGTAGTCGCTCTCTCTCTCACTCGACTAGATTCCTTGCTTTGCATAAATCAGTCTTAACAAATCTATTCAGCTCTATCTTCCTCTTTTTTAATTTATTTCACTTTTTCTTGTGCCCAAACCTCATCACCTTCAGACTCTCCTCTCCATTTGTCTTTGCCAGGAGGATTGTAGTGCTGGCCAGAGCCCAGAGAGATGTTGCCATTCCCTGCTACGGTTGGACTGAGCGTGACCCTGAGTGACCTTACACACCGGGAGCGAGTGTGTGTTTGCCAGAATGGAGGAGGGGCTTGGACTGGGAGAGCCTGCGGAGACGGCTGCGGTGCTGGTGGGGTGGATGTGTGTGTGTGTGTGTGTGTGTGTGTTGGGGTGCAAACCCTATAGGCAGATCAGTGGTGAATCGCACTCTGAAACGTGAGCTAATTCTCAAGATTTTAATCCTGTTTGGGGCTCTGGCCCTGGCTCTTCTGGAGAGACCCCCCCCCCACACCCCCACATCACCCCCCTGGCCCACCGTCGCGTGGGCCAGCCTCTGGCATGGCAACGGGGTTGCCGGGCACCCACAGGGGGCCCTTTATTTGTTGCTCAGCCTTTGTAGGGACATGATGATGACACGGCTGTGATCAGGGGCTGTCAGGAAGTCATCGCCCGCATTTCTCCTGCGCTCTCAAAAAAAAGGAGAGGACAGTGTCTGTGTGCTGATTTTTTTCAGCAGTTGTTCTTGTTTTGCAGTCTCCCTGCCTCTGTTCTCTTCTTCTTCACTCTCTTTTTCTCCCTCACCCTGAATTTCCAGCCTCTCTCCCTCATTTGCCTTTTTCATGGCAGACGTCTCCCTGTCCCTTGTTCCCTGTTTCTCGCCTCAGAGATGAGGGGATTAAAAGAGATGGTTCCAGAAGCTGTGAGGTACTCAGGACAACCCTCTCCATTCTTCTCTCCTTTCTGTTGTTCCTTTGCTTTCTTTTCTTCCTCCACCTCAAGCGCTTGCTCTGTTGCTTTCTTTAGTCCCTGTCTATCACTCTCTTACTTTACCTCTTACATTTCCCCCCAATCTTTCTCTTTATTTCACTCTTTTGCTCTCTCTCTCTCTCTTCAACCCCCCTCTTCCCCCCCCCCTCTCTCTCTCTCTCACACCACAGCCCCCTCCCCAGCCTGGCCATGCATATGAGGCTATTGGTGATATCTCTTTAATGCATTGCCAGAGCCGTGCATATTGAAAGTTATAAATTGAGCCTCGTGCTTGGAGTTCACAGCCCATAAATTGGACTGGCGAGGTGTCAGTGTGCTCCACACTTAGCATTATTCATAATCGGCTGGAGATTAAAACCCGCGCTAAAGGCTAGCAGTGTGTGCTTGACACCGCAGTAACATATGGGCTAATGCACCCTTTTATCTGAGCGCATTGTCAGTAATATATATGCCCTGGGCTTTTTGTTCAGCTGATAGAGCAAAACAAATGAGAAGTATAATGGTGTTTCCCCGGTGTGTGTGTGTGTGTGTGTGTGTGTGTGTGTGTGTGTGTGTGTGTGTGTGTGTGTGTGTGTGTGTGTGTGTGTGTGTGTGTGTGTGTGTGTGTGTGTGTGTGTGTGTGTGTGTGTGTGTGTGTGTGTGTACTGGCTGGGGCTCTGTGCCTTGCTTTTTCAGCCGCCTCGTATAAAGGTATGAAAAATAAGTCAAATAAAGTGTTTGATAAGAGCTGGATTACTCCGCAGCATGCCGGGGAGGCGACACGTGTTTGGGCACTGCCTGCCGGCCTGGCTGCTCCCCTGTGTGAGAAGATGACCCCGATCACCCCGGTCAGGGGCTAATCAATGGTGCTGGCCGACCGGCGCCTGGACCACAGCTCACCGCAACTCACCGCAACTCACCGCAGCTCTCAGCGGCACCAAGTACCAGTGGATTTCAGAGCCTCTCCTCTTCATACTGATGCCTCAGGGGAAACGTGCCCATATTGGAAAACAAGTTCAACAAAACATATATTTTGTATTATTTGGATGGGTGATTGCTACTGGTGATTGTTACCAAATTATATGGGCAGTTGTTTTTACCACTTAAAAAAAAATGACAGTTAGCATTAAAAAAGAAAAAAAAAAATCTGGTTTTGGAAATGCACCTCCTCTGTGTGTCCGCAACATGCAGTAGATCAAAGCCAGAACCACAGCCAGGCCCCTTCAGAACCAGCTCTGGACCAGAGTGGCTATCAGCGCTGGGTTTGAGGTGATACCAGCGGACCTACCTACCTCCCCTCTTTCCTTTCCCCTCATCCCCTCTCCTTCCCACTTTCTCCTGTCCTCTCTTCTCCTCTCCTCCCCTCTTCTCCTCTCCTCCCCTCTCCTCTCTTCTCCCCTCTCCTCTCCTCTCCTTTCCTCCCCTCTCCTCTCCTCTCCTCCCCTCTCCTCCCCTCTCCTCTCCTCTCCTCTCTCCAGCCCTGCTGCCATCGCTGCTAATTATCATTCCAGCCTCTCCTCGGCCCCTTTGTGTCCCCTCATGCCTCATTTGTACTCTGTGGAGGATGAGGCATTAACTTCCAAAGGGTCTCTTTTCATTAGTGCGTGATTAGTCACCGCAGATTGATCAATATATCACGGATGGAACATCTCCAATGTGAATGCCCGGCTCCATTGTGTCCGGCCAGATAATGACTTCTTTATTCAGAGTGGCTTGTAGGAACATGCAGATAAAGCCGCAGTAGCTGGACGTGTTACACGGCTAGCCAGAGACTCTGAGACGTTATTGAGCTACTAGCCTGCAGGCAGGGTATCGGACAGATTGCAAAAAGGGTTGATATAGCCGGAGAAGATGACTCTGAAACTGACATGGTTATTGGCTGATGAAGGAATAGCTCCCAAAGGCTAAATGTTTACATACAGACATGACCAGGCAATGTTTTGTTGGAAAAAGTACTAAATCGCAGCGGGTCTGTAGTTTTACTGCGTTCAGGTGTAATTTGAAAGCTCTATTTCAGCTAAAGCCATCTCTGCCTCACGGTGCCAATGACATGACACATGTATGTGTGTGTGTCTGACCCATTCAAATTCCCTCCTCATCTTATTTCTGATGGCAGGGGAAATTTCATTTTATACCTGACAAGTTCTGGAGCTCCTGCGCTCGCGAAGCTAATGAAGGTGTTGTAGCGTGCATCCAGCGCTGATAAAAGCATGTTCTTCAGATGGGTTTGTGTCCTCTGCTGAGGCCCAGTAAATAGCTGCGCTCCGTGGAGAGGCAGGAACGGCCGTGTTTTGACAAGCGACGATGCGCTGACGAGTGTGTGTGTGTGCTTTTTAGTTTTGGGGGAGTCAGCGTGTTTGAGCACCCAAAGGGAGACAGCTGTCCTTCTCTGCCACACACACGTGCACGTACTGTAGGTACTCAGTGAAACTCACACACACACACACACACACACACACACACACACACACACACACACACACACACACACGTGCACGTACTGTAGGTACTCAGTGAAATTCACAAGAAACACACATGAGTACAAAACACACACACACACACACACACACACACATCGTAAGGTAACTTATGAATATAACCCCTGTTCTCTGAAGGAGAACACTAGACATTAACGAATGGGAAGTCATCATCAGCTCCCCCTCTTACAGAGTGGGCCCTCAAACAGCGTTGACTGATAGGGCTATTGAGTCTTGTTTGACTGATGCCATAACAAGTAACAGCGCCATTGCACATGCCAACTTTTGGAGAAATTAGCTCATTCGCTGTGTCCCCCAAGATTTAGACAAGAGGATACAGGAGACATACCGCTCTCTCTCTCTCTCTCTCTCTCTCTCTCTCTCTCTCTCTCTCTCTCTCTGCTTTCCTCTCTCCGCTGCATGCAAAAACCCAGTCTGCCACCCACTCCCACTGTTGGTCTAGCTTAGCATAATAATAATGATGATGATAATAATAATAATAATAACAACAACAACAACAATAAGAGTGTTATTCTATGTCCTATGTTATGACTTATCTTACGTATTCCTGCATCTTGATGGTGAGATGTGCTCCTGATAGCAGCTGACCCTGGTGTGGATATGGCTGTGTGCTGGCTCAGATCTGTGCCGCATCAGGGCCGGGTTTGGTCCAGAGGCGGAAGCTATTGGACAGTTTGTGCTGATGGAGTAGATTACTGGATGAGGGGAGAGCTACTGTGGACTGCTACAGTACTCCCCAGTTGTGCCCCTGGCCGTGTCTGATCCTTACAGTCAAAGACTGTCTAGTTACAAGATGAATCATAATGGGTTTTTTGAATGGAATGAAATGACACCTTTTTCTTTTTTTTCCCTCTTTTTCTTTTTTATTAAATTGCTCATCTTATTTTTGTTTTTAACCTGTAGCACTTTGAGATCATTGATGTAAAGTGCATTATAAATCAAATTTATTATTCTCATTATTATTATTGTTATTACTTCCTGTCTCCTAAAGGGGCGTGGTCAGTGACAAAATAGTCAGTGAAGAAGCAGTGGGTCGTAGAGAACAGGTGGCCTGCGCTTAGCTGAGACAGAGACAGATCAACGACGAACAAAGTTATTTTTCTATGTATTTATTTCGCAGGAAAATACAATTTCAATGTGGGATTGTTCGAAAGACATGTGCCTTGAAGAATAGGGGTTTGTAACTTACATCGGTGACTGTAGGGCTAAAGGATTGGTTATAATACGAGATAATGTTTATTTCTCCCATAGGAATACACAGACACTGGACCTCCCGATTGCCTCCTAAAGGGGAGTGGCAGTTGCGAACCCTACTGTACGTCACAATTATGCCAGAATTGACCCTCTTGTGAATCGTCTCGTTTCATAAACCGCCTCTGTTACAGTGCTGCTCTGATCTGCACAGATGATCATGCAGATACAACTCTCTGGCTCTGCCGTGACAGCGGAACAAACTAAAGCATAAAATAGACGTGTGTGCGCGCGCGCGCATGTGTGTGTGTATGTGTGTTTGTTGTGCGATGCAGTGCATTTGCCTCCTGCAGAGCGCTGTGTATCTCTCGCCTCCATTTCCTGCTTGATTTCTTGACCTTTTCTCCTCTGTCAGGCGAGAGGAATCATGAGCGAGGGGAAGGAGATTCACTCTGGTGAAATTTCTCCACCCTGTGTGTGTATGTATGTATGCGTGTGTGTGTGTGTGTATTTCTCCACCCTGGTCGGCCTTCACCGCCCTGAGACACTCCTGGGCTGCATGCATGAACCCGCTGTAGCGATGCACGCTAGCGCGCTACAGCGGCCCGACGCTAACAGCTGTGCAGGCCTACATCGAGCTGCGCGTCCCCGGGCGATTTCTCGCAATAAGCTTTACCTCTTTCTCTCTCTCTCACTCTCTCTCCCTTTCTCTCTCTCACTCTCTCCCTCGCTCTCTCACTTTCTCACTCTTTCGCAATGGGGCTCAACAGGGGATGAAGAAGCCCTCACCACCTACTCTTGCACACACACACACACACACACACACACACACACACACACAGGCACGCTAGGCCTTGGGAATCGATTTCTCCCCCAAACGTGAAGAACAAACTAAAAGGGCAGCGGGATCCTTGTGTAAAAATTCTCATTGCAGCCCGGGCGCTTTCATCGATTCAAGCTTTTTTTCTTTTTTTTCCTCCTGGCACACTGAAGGAGAAGCTATCTCCCACCGATATCGGCCCTTTTTGCCGAGGAAGCGACATCGGGGCATTGTGGCGAAATAAAAAGCAGGGAATCAATCAGGTGACAGACTGCTTTCACACTGACAAGTGCTGCTTCAGCAGGCAGTGCAACAACATCAGTGAGCTCAAAAGCCTCCTCTCTTTCTCTCTCTCCGCTCTCAAAAGCCCTCCTCTCTCGCTCTCTCTCTCTCCGCTCGCCGCGCGGACAACACCGTCGTGGAATTATTACTGGAGAAAAGATGGTGAATGCAGTTTTGTGTAATTGCCTCCTCGGCTTTGGACTACTTCAGGTTTCCTTTCTTCCCCCCTGCGTTTCACCTGATGCCATCTCTATCTGTCCTTTATTATCCTCTGCCTTTCTTCTCTCTCTCTCTCTCTCTCTCTCTCTCTCTCTCTCTCTCTCTCTCTCTCTCTCTCTCTCTCTCTCTCTCTCTCTCTCTCTCTGTTGCTGTCTCCTTCCCTTTGGGAGCTGTGCCCTACAGCCCTCTCCCTGCAGACATTTTTAAACTCAGAAGCCTCCAGTGGTGCTTTAGGCGTCCCAGTGCAACTCTGCTGCACATGCTCAGTGGGCCATGCTGTCTGTCTGTCTGTCTGTCTAGCAGTCAGTTCATTTTACATAATAGTATATTCTAAGTACCCATGGCCATGGGTTTCATGAGCGGGCAGATTAAATTAGATTATTGAACATACAAACCACAATTGCAGAAAGACGCTTCGTATTCCATTTCAATTCAGGTGCCATTCCATTCATGTTGACTGTATGATGACATACTGTAAAACAATGATTTGAAGGGAAAGCAGGTGGCACTGAATTACAAAAGAACACCAATCAGAATTCAGGATTACAGAATGTGGAGAATTTAGATCTGTGAACAAAGACCTGAGAGGCGGAGATGGGCCTCACCGAAGCGTTTTGATGTGGATCGGCAATCACCACAGCTGGTTTGACCGGCAACATGGGGAGTGTAGCAATCAATGCAGTTTAACACTGTGCCATCAGGTCACCAGTGGAGGAGGGAAGGAGGAGGCGGAAAGGGAGGGGGGTTGGAGGAGAGAGAGAGAGAGAGAGAGAGAGGGAGAGAGGAGGGGGTGGAAGGTGAAGAAGAATAGTAGAATGGTCCAGATTGTAACATTGGGTTTTCATTTCTAGCCTCTTTGATTCGCAGACAAAGCCTTCAGAAGCCGGCGCAGGAGAAGAAGCCGTCGGCTCACCTTGACAGCTCCTCTACCCACAATGCACTAAGTGGATGATTAAAAAGAAATGGAGGGCTTTACTGCGGGGTACACGGGGCGTCCCTGGAGCCCGCCCGAACCCAGCCAAGCGCACCGCTACAGCTGTCCTCCAAACAAGCGCCGCATTCCTTATTTATTTTCCCATGAAATATTGATGCGTGTTATGAAAGGTTTAAAATAATGTGTCTGCCTTCTTTGGCCCCGCCACACTGTTTTCTAATGCATAAATAATTCTGGCCGGTGGACACAGGCGATGGCTTCCCTGCTTTGGCTCGCGTTCGTTTCTGCCTCAGAGCAAACAGCAACCCCTCCTAATTTCCAACATTTATACAATCGGCACCAGCGCTAAATAATTAATGGACAAATTTAGGGACTAAAACCTCCGACACAATATGACTTTATGTCAAAGTGGTCAGTCCCTATAGAATTGAAGGCGAAATCATCTTGTGAAATGTGTTTTTTTTTTCTTTTTTTGCTGCGGTGAAAGGGGCGATGCCTAGCTGCCTATGTGCGTTTGAGTCCTGCTGTTGACACCGTGTCGCTTTTTCAAGGGGGGGTGGGAGGCAGGTAGAGTTGATGAGGTTTCGCTTTGCATGGCTGGGGCGACCGGCAGATGGGAGTTTAGCCCATTACATGATGGGAAATGTTTTGTTTTTAGAACACAAATAGGTTTTTCACACCAACATGAACCCGTTTTTGATTGTGCCACCGAGTTTAACGCTGACAGGTTAGGGTGTGCACAGTGTGTGTATGCATGAGTGTGTAGATTGTATTTGTCTTTGTGTGTGTGTCTGTGTATGCTTTTGTCCTCTCAGTTGATGCATTTAGTATTTGCCATAAGATGCCATTATTGTACTGTATGTCTGTAATTATCACCCAGTCTCATTACTATTCAGGATCCAAAGTCGTTTGGTGAGGGATGGCAGTTTAACGTGAAGCCTCTATCAACATCCTGCACCTCTCAATCAGTAAATGTGTAAAGCCGTACGAAACACAAGGACGTGTGTGTGTGTGTGTGTGTGTGTGTGTGTGTGTGTGTGTGTGTGTGTGTGTGTGTGTGTGTGTGTGTGTGTGTGTGTGAATGTGTGATGTTGGAGCACTGTCAGTGGTCTTGTTTGAGAATGATGAATGGAGTTTTAATTTCAGTTCGGCAAGGGTGAGCTGAGGCCGTCACGCCTTTGACAGATTCAGACACACACACACACACACACACACACACACACACACACACACACACACACACAGAGACACACACACACACACACACACACACAGACCTCTGGATCTGCGGAGGAGTGTTTCCATCCGAGCATGTAATGGTGCGGAAGAGGGTGAGCGCAGGTGTGAGGTCATCAGCGTGAGACGAGTGATATCGACTGATCCTGCCCACGCCTTGAGTGGATGGGGCTCCTGTCTGCATCTCTCTCTCTCTCTCTCTCTCTCTCTCTCTCTCTCTCTCTCTCTCTCGATGACATTGTGCATATTGATCTCCGAGGTTACATTCTCTGTGTCTTTCCCTCTCCTTGCCCCCCCACCTCCGTCTCTCTCTCTCTCTCTCTCTCTCTCTCTCTCTCTCTCTCCTCCATCTCTTTTGTCCTACAGTATAGTGCATAAGCACTGATTCTGTCAGCCAAAGAGCTCTCCTAATATAGCTCACAGGCCTGCTGACTCAGTCATCGCAGCCTTTTCAAATGGCCCATAAGTGAGCACAGACAGCAGTTGATTCTCACCCGGTCGGATCTGACCCAGATATATGAGAGAGAGAGAGAGAGAGAGAGAGAGAGAGAGAGAGAGAGAGAGAGAGAGAGAGAGAGAGAGAGAGAAAGAGAGATTGAAAGAAAGAGAGATGGAGAGAGAGATTGAGACAGAGAGATGGAGAGAGAGTACGATACTCTATGGAAACCATACTTAAAAAGTTAAAGCACGGTTCACAGCGGTGCAGCGGTCTATTGGACTTGTAATTATTATTCCATGCTGCTGAGTGTGGATATCCATGAGGTTTAGTGAGATCTATGAGATTCAGGAGTGATGGTCATGACACAATATAACCTGAGACTTGACAGGTGTGGGAAACGAGGTGAGTGCATCCAGGATAGACGTTGGACTGCTTTGCCTACTTCATGAGAACTGCTGGCAGGCATCTCCCTGCCTCTTGTGCTGCCAACAGGAGAGCACAAACACAACTAAACGTTTCTGTGCTCTGACGGCTCGTGCTTTGGGAGAAGCTGGCACGGCGTTCAGAAAAGACGACGCCACGCCACGCCACTGTTCCCTCTTTTAAAGAATAGTCGTGCCCGTCTGTCCCCTTTCAGACACCGGTCATGGCTGCCTTTTCCCTGTCCTCTTTTGGTGACCAGTCGTGCCAGTCTCTGCCCTATCCTGGCCCCTCTGGAGAGGAGAGCACCAGTGAACCTCTCAGCCTCTCTGAAAGACTAGGCCAGAGAACCACTATGCCTGGGCCAGGGATCTGGACAACCCCAGCTATTGACTCTGATCAGACAGAACTTCTGGCAGACAGTGTTTTGGTGCATCACTTTTTTATGTTGGAAACATAACTTGATACATTGAGTTTTTAAGAGTTTGAATACAGTAATTTCCTGTGTATTAGCCGCCGGACAGTGTTTTATGCAAGTTAAAAGAAACAAAACCATATTAATACCATATTAACTGCCCCCGTGTATTAACCTCATAGCTGAAGAAATTTTGCAATATCAATGTGTAAGCTGCGGCTTAGAGTTGGGAAATTACGGTAACTCTATCAATAACTGTGCTATAATGTGTATAATTGTATACACTTCACATATTTTAGTACCACAATGCGTATGGTATTTTAAATCACAACACAGCCAACAAATTGAACACATTCGGTACTGAAGAATACAGATCTTGATCAGAAGCTAAATCACTGTGTATCTAACATTGGGGTGATATTCAGTGCTTATCTATTGCATGTTCCAATTAGAAAGAGTAAACAAAGTAAATTAATTAAGGTTGTTCATATGGGACCCTGCAAAGCGAAACCAGTCGCTTCGGTAGAATTTACAAAATTAAGTTATTGTGCTCACGTGAACGGCCATAAACTAAGCTTTCCAACGCTATGTATATCGATATATGTATATTACACAAACTATCGCTAAGCTAACCGCATCCAAAGTTGACATGGTTTTCCCCTCACGATATGCCAGAAGAGGAGAAATCACCTTTTTAAGCTGCGCGTGGACAACGGGAATGACTGCAAATGTGTTGAATCATCGCCGGGTTTAACAGTCAAAATGTATGTTTTTCCTTGAAATGCGTTCACGATATGAAACTGTAATCTGTTTACTGTTGAATTATGCAAAAACGTGAAATTCAACATTTTAACCCGGAAGTTTGTTTATTGTGGATTTTCTCAAAATAACGTTGTGCGCGACTGACTTCGCTTTGAAGGGTCACATATGTAAAACTCATGAAATATTATGATATAATGTTGTCATTATATTGTTATTTAATTAACATTCCATTATAATATCAATATGTTTCATGGAAGCTAAAGAAATACAATGAAAATAAAAGTGTGATGAATTAACTTCATGATAGCGCTAGATAGGGAGAGCACAGCTGTATTCTCTCACTGATAGATTGTTTATAAGGAGGAGGAATGAATGTCAGTCTCTGGACTGCTCTGCAAATAAACAGCCGTGACCTTAGCATCTCTGACCTGACCGCACTGTCACATCAATGACAGTCTTCTCTCTCTCTCTCTCTCTCTCTCACACACACACACACACACACACACACACACACACACACACACACTCTCTCTCTCCCTCTGTTCTCCTCTGTTGTTTAAAAGGCTTTAGGCTACAAAGCCCTCTTCCAATTGTTCTCAGGCCCTCCTGTGTTCTCCTCGTGACCCCTCCTCCTCCTCCTCCTCCTCCTCCTCACATCAGTGCAGTTGCAGACACACACACACACACACACACACACACATGCACACATGCACACATGCACACACACACACACACACACACACACACACACACACACACACACACACACACACACACACAGAAACACACAAATTCCCTCATACAAACACACACATAAAATGTACCTTTTGACACTCTCATACACACACACACACACACACACACACACACACACACACACACACACACACACACACACACACACACACACACACAGAGAGATGCCCCCAATCGGGAGAGATGAGCCCCAACCTGGATCCTACATCTCCTGCCATGATTAATCTGATAAATAATAAATATATCAATCTAGTACTCAGACAAGGACAAATCCTTAGCAGCAGGGTGGTGCTCTGCTGCTGCCGAATTCATTATTTATTGATTAATTCTTCGGGAAATGAGAAAGTTTTGATTAATGCTGTCTGCTGTCACTGCCTGTGTTGTTTGATATGTCAAATAATTCCCCCCCCCCCCCCCCCCCCCCCTTTCCTGATCTCCCCAACCCTAAAAGACCACTCTCAGGCACAAACAGATTCACACACAAACAAATGCATCCCCGTGTGTAACCTGCATTGTGTACTGTAGACACATATGGTGCAGCCCTGCACCTGTCCAGACTCGAACCCACGACTTGCAGCACCTTGAATTGGGGGGGGGGGGGGGGTAATCAAAGGGGTGTCTCTTACTAGCCTGGCAGAAGGCATCAGGAGGGAGGTGTAGTTACTGTAACTATGCAGTCACACACACCGAGCCAGCTGGCTAACATTGCACACAAATACGATGATGATGTGTACAAACCAAATCCATCAGGCAATAAAGACAGACAGTCATGATGTTCTGTATATCATACTCCAGGTTGAAATGTCAACTGTAATTTCTGACAGGAAAAGATAGAATTTCTATCCAGTTACTGTAATTTGGTCATGATCTTACTGTAAGACCTCAGGAGATCAGGAACCCATGAGAAATGCCATCCAACCTTTGCTCAGTGCCCTGATGTAGCATTTTAGTATACTGTATTTTGCATATGGGGCCCAGCTTCAAAACAAGTGCAACATTCTTTCTCTCTTCCTTCTGAACTTGAGCGTGACTTGAACAGACACTATATCACAGGATATGTTTTACAACAGAAAAGTTGTAAAATAGTTTTCCCTAGTTAACTACACAACTACACACAGATAGCCAATGTAACGATATGCATTATGTAAATTGTGTTTACTTATGTTTAGCCTCCACTAGAGTCCTGATCCTACCTGTGCTGCTGAAATGATCGAGAACAGCTAAAGGAGTGTACTTTGGAAACACCGATATGCACAACTGCATTACTGTAAGGTGGGTGTTTAGATTTTGTTTGCTATCGCTATATAGTCATTAGTCTAAGAGTATTAAAAAAAACAAATCTACAATCTACAAATACGATCAGTGATGAGAATGGGTGTTGTCAAACTATTTTCTGTACACTGTCTGTTCGGAATATGATCAGCAACACAGACTGATTGTATCCACAGCTAGTTATTAGCTCTGCTAATGCCGCTGAAACGTAGCTATGCTTTTTACCAGCATTGACAGTATTTTGGCAGTAATTCGCTCCTGTAAACAAACTAGATGAGTCTGAGTGAACCCAAACGAACCTGTCAATAAATTTGAAGTTGCTCTGCAGGTCATTCACTAAAACTATAGAAAAACATGATTGAGATCTCATAGAAGAAGAACGTGTATCATTTGAAACATCACACAATCT
Source organism: Sardina pilchardus (assembly GCF_963854185.1). NCBI lineage: Eukaryota > Metazoa > Chordata > Actinopteri > Clupeiformes > Clupeidae > Sardina > Sardina pilchardus. The sequence goes on along the minus strand of NC_084999.1, from coordinate 5,065,918 downwards.
CAGTTAGTCAAAACATGAGTTGCTCTCATTTGTTCACAATTATGTCTGTGTGTACATTGTGTCCTTTCAATGTAATCAAGTAAGGCAGTGTTACATTGTCACACATTTGGGACACAGTGATTCATACTTAAACAAACTCTTGTTTCCGTAAACAATCTCTTGTCACAGGGAATGACTATCCAACATAAGCGTCGACATTATGAATACTATATCACCAGAGCAAGACTCTTTGTAGTCCATCATGAATGGTCTTTTTGTATCTGCCTGCATTTAGTTTGTCATCTCCATTGATAAAATTAGAGAGCAATTCTGCCTCGTAGCTATTACACATTCATTGGTGCTTTCACTGTCCACTGGGAGCCTGGTGTGTAAACAGTGTCCTGTCTCTGTGTCTCAGTGCGTCTTGTTTGAGGCAGAGGGAAAAGGGGGGGGGGGGGGGGGGGTCAGAATGTGCTGTTTAACTGCCCCTGACCCCCCTCCCAGCTGCCCCTCCACCCCGTCTTCTGTCCCGTTGAACCGGACTGACCCTGGGGCGGGCACACCACTTTCACTTTAATAGGACTGACACCCCAACAAATCTCTTCCTGTCGCACACCCCAACCCCCCCCCCCCGAATCCTTGCCCTTGCCACAGACCCCCCCCTCCCCCGTCTCCACCACCTACCAACCCTACACACCACCTTCTCCTCCCTCTCGCGGAGCGGTGATGGCCGTTTCCGTTGGCCAAGTCCAGGGCCCTTTTGGCGAGCGCTTCCCTCCGGCTGACAGGAAGCATTGTCTAAGGCAGCTCTGCTGGTTGTAACAAGCATCAAGACATTAGAGCAAACAAAAGACGGATAGGAGCCGTCATCAATCACCACGCTGACAGGCGGCTTCAGTTTGTTTGTTCCTCTCTGCATAATAAGTGATTGGATCAGCTTTAATTAGATATTGGGTAATCAATCATTGCCAACGAGGCGGCCGGGTTCAGTTGCGCACACGTGCCTTTATCAAAGGAGAGGAGGGAGAAGAGGACCCGGGGTTTAAATCATCCCACAACTGTCAGAATCATTGTTTGGCCCATTAATAGGCTTGGCCGTGAGTTCTCATAACGGAGGATGCGGACGAAGGATTGGGTCAGGTAGGATAGGGTGCTCAAAGGAAGCAAAGGATGAGAGGCATTCCTTGAAGGTCTCTTCACTTTGTTTTTTTGTTTGTTTAAGGTGTTTTTGTCCTGTGAATAAACAAGTGCTGTACACTTTGATGACTCATAAAGGTCCGGGAGAACTAGCGATTCATTCAGAGACGTCTTCACTGCTTTTCATGGTCTCATTTATTACCTTAGAGAGTAAGGTCACCAATCATTTAGTGTGGCTGCTCAAAGGGAAGAATAAATCAAAACGTTTCTAGGCGTGAACACACACACACACACACACACACACACACAGACATACAGTCTCTCTCTCTCTCTCTCTCTCTCTCTCTCTCTCTCATACACGCACACAAACACACACACACACACACACCGACACACACACACCTCTAAAAGATTTATGAAACATGTAACATAGGTCTGCGACGGAGGAATCTAGTAGCATCTCTTCTCATTTTTTCAACAGATCATATTGGTTGGCTGGACTGTTTCTGAGAAGACTTGACTCCATTGATGGAAAGTGAAAGAGAGAGAGAGAGAGAGAAGCACGTGAGATGAAGAAACAATAGTGAGGGGAGAGAGGATCTGGTAGAGGTTGGACTTTATGTTTGAGAGAGGCGAGAAAGATTGAAGCGCCAGCTGTTGAGGAGACTGTCGTCCTCATCCTCTCTCTCTCTCTCTCTCTGTCTCTCTCTCTCTCTCCCTCTCTCTCTCTCTCTCTCATTCTTCTTCTCTTTCTGTCTCTCTCCCTCTGCCTCTGTCTCCAGCACTGAAGCGACAGTTACACGTTCTCCACCAGATGCCGACTAATGTTTGATCAGAGATAAAATATGGCGAGGTGACAACACGCTGCTTTTCTAGAGCAGCTCCATGAAAGTTTCAGCACTCCCTGTGACCAGGGTTCCCCCGTGGACTACCGAGGCAGCGAAGAGGGAGGGGGTGGTGTGTGCGTGTTGCATGCGTGTGTGTGTGTGTGTGTGTGTGTGTGTGTGAGTGTGTGTGTGTGTGTGTGTGTGTGTGTGTGTGTGTGTGTGCGTGCGTGCGTGGTGGTGGTGTGTGTATGTGTGTGTGTAGGTGGTGTGTTTGTGTGTGTGTGTGTGTGTGTGTGTGTGTGTGGGGGGGGGGGGGGGGGGGGGGGTGATTACAGAACCTCAACCTCACAAGATGTCAAAAACAATACCAGCATCTCCTGACAAAGGAAGGAGGGAAACAGAGAGATGGAAGTATTTCCATGGAGAGAGAGAAAGAGAGGGAGAGAGAGAGAGATTGAAGGAAAAGGAGAGGGAGAGAAAGGAGAACCCCATCCGTTGGGTTATGTCACTGTGCTCTGCAAGAGGTTTCATCATGTTGTATTGCTCTATGTATGCTAAAGGGCACACACTTTAGAAAACTTATCAGTGTTTGTAAGTTGGTTTGACAGGGCTTTGCCTTTCCACTGGCTCTGTGGATAAGGACCCTAATTGTGACATGGCACTATACATGAGTAAGATCATTTAAAAAAAAAGAAAGAAAGAAAATACAGGCATTTAGCACTATTATCAGACTATGCAAGCAACACAACAGCCATGCAACCTCACACATCAGCAGCTGATCAAAGCAATTGACCTTATCCTTATCACCATCATTTAAAACATATGTGCTTGAGCTCACAAACAATTGTGAGTATACAACTGTATACATGCTGCCCGTTCAACACTAAAATCACTGGATGCAGTTCCACAGTTTTATCAGAAAGTTTTATCATTGGGGATGGGTTTAGAACTCACCATGGTAAACTTGACCAGGATGCGTGGTCATCTCTCACCTCATTTCTCATACACACTCACAATGATTTATTATTCCTGAGAAACTCCTGAGATCAACAAATAAATGGAACAAAATATTTAAAGGGATATTCCGCCATTTGTGGAAATACGCTCATTTTCCACCTTCCCTCGAGCAAAACAATCGATATTTACCTTGTTCTAACTTGAGAGGAGACACGTTTTAAATGGGAAAATTACCAGAAATCTTAGTCACTTTTAAACATGAAGCTAGCAGGCGAGAAGCTAATGGTCTAATCCGATTCAATGATCTATGCTAGGCTGAAGCTAAAAGTTGTATCGCCAGACTCACAGAATGGCTGGATGAAAGGGAACAAGGTAAATATCGATTGTTTTGCTCGAGGGGAGGTGGAAAATGAGCGTATTTCCAAAAATGGCGGAATATCCCTTTAAATTAGTTTGTCAGTAGACTACTTCAAGGGTATAATTGAAAATATGGATGTTGTACGACAAAACATGGTATTGGCCACAAATCAGGACTAAACCACATCACACCTGATGTCCAACGACACCTGAAGTACACTGAGTACAAAAAAACCCCAGCTGTGAGGACACAAATCTACCGCGTCATTAAAAGCATATGCATTGTAAAGCCCGATTAAACCAGCAACAGGAAATGCAAGCTATGTCAACAGGAAGATGAACAACAACAACAACAAAAGAATAAAAGAGAGTTGAGCTGAATGAAAACTGCCTGTCTGAGATGTGGGATGATGCAGAAAGAGTGAATGAGAGGGAGGGAGCGAGAGAGAGAAAGAGAGAGGGAGAAAGAGAGAGAGGGACAGACATTCCTCTCTCATTTTTCCATCATTCGTTCTTTTGTTTGTCTGCTCACAGGGGCAGAGACAGAGACAGGTGGCTGAATTATTCAGTGGGACGTGGAATCTGCATGGGAATGCAGGAATAAGCAGAGATACACACACACACACACACACACACACACACATAGAGAGAGAGAGGGAGAGAGAGAGATTATATGAATTATCATTTTACTTTATTTCAATGTCTTACTTAATTTCCCTATTCTGTTAAACATATTTGTGCTTCTATATGAACATGTAATTGAGCTTTGCCAATAATGTCACTGAAACGTTCATGCCAATAACGCTTTCATGAATTGAATTGAGAGTGCATGTCTGTTTCTTTTAATCTCTTTCTCTTTCTGTGTGTGTGTGCGTGTGTGTGTGTGTGTGTGTGTGTGTGTGTGTGTGTGTGTGTGTGTGTGTTTGTGTGTGTGTGTGTGTGTGTGTGTGTATCCGTGCATATTCCCTCCCTCTCTCTTTCACATACACACAGGAGCACACACAGATAGTAGACCTATGCTGTCCCTGTGCACACAGTACACAGAGATGGTGCTGGAGAGCTGGGGCACCAGAGACAGATGTGGCAGAGCAGAGGCTCTTTTTAATTAGGCCCCCTTTGTTCCTCACAATGCAGTGATGAAGCCATCCCTACCACAGGCACCCTGCCCAGTCAGGCACAACACCTCACCCCTGTGTGTGTGTGTGTGTGTGTGTGTGTGTGTGTGTGTGTGTGTGTGTGTGTGTGTGTGTGTGTGTGTGTGTGTGTGTGTGTGTGTGTGTGTGTGTGTGTGTGTGTGTGTGTGTGTGTGTGTGTGTTTACATTTTTGTCCTCCTCACAATGTTCATCCCTTTTTCTGCTGGGATTGGGGCTAAGGCTGGGACTGATCTGGCCTACCGTAGGAGTGGGTCAGATTCCAGTGAGGGAGGGAGGGAGAGAGAGAGAGAGGGAGAGAGAGAAAGAGAGAAATTGAGAGAGAGAGAGGGAGAGATGGGAAATGCTTGATGTCTCCTTTTGCATTTCTCTCTCCATTAGGACTGATGACCCAGGAATGAAGATCAGGCCCAGATCAGGCCCAGTTTAGGGAGCAATATGATACATTATTACACCACCCCATACCTCTCTTTTTATTCTATCTGTTTTGTTTCTCTCTCTCTCTCTCTGTCTGTCTGCAGTCTCTCTCTCTCTCTCTGTCTCTGAGAGAATGGGGAATGCATTTGTGTGTGTGTAATAAATAAAATAGTGTGTGTGTGTGTGTGTGTGTGTGTGTGTGTGTGCGTGCGTGCATGCGTGCGTGCGTGCGGGCGTGCGTGTGAGCCTTTCTTTGGTTTGTTTTTCCCCCTTTTAGGCTACTTGTATCTCATATCAACTGTCAAATATCTAAAATGTGGTTTCAGCCGCCACAGTTATAAATGAATAAGGGGAATATTGTGTGTGCGTGTGTGTGTGTGTGTGTGTGTGTGTGTGTGTGCGCGCATATGTCTCTGTCTCTCTGTGTCTGTCTCTTGCTCTTTCTGTGTGTGTGTGTGTGTGTGTGTGTGTGCGCGTGTGTGTGTGTGTGTGTGATGTTGGCGGCATGGATGCACTACGGGGTGGAGTCATGGCAACAGCTGGTATGTCCTGGGCATCCCCTTGCCTTGCCCTCATTTGTGCGCCCTGCCCACACCCCCACTGCAGATGTGTGGAGAAAAGGCAGGTGCACACACACACACACACACACGTAAGCAGGCACGCACACACACACACACACACACACACACACACACACACACACGTAAGCAGGCACGCACACACACACACACACACACACACACACACACACACACGTAAGCAGGCACGCACACACACACACACACGCACACATACAGAGAGAGAGAGGGAGAGAGAAAGGGAGAGAGAGAGAGAGAGAGAGAGAAACAAACAAACAAAGAGAGCAGGCCCAGAGCTGCTGAGCGTGCCAGCAACAGCTGTAGAGGCCTCGGAGAGGAGCAGAGCACGTGGGAGCATGCTGCTATCTTAATAACATTCTCCCCTCAACAACAACACTGGGCATTCAACGCACAGGGGGCACATGATCATGGTACAGTATGTGTGTCTAGGAGTGTGTGTGTGTGTCTGCCAAAGTTCAGAAAAGGAGGAAGCCTTTTAATTAAATCTCAATACACACCACACAATTTCTCACTCCCAGCCAGCCAACATTTAGACTACAGCACTTCAGCACAGTGCTCTGTGGCCTGAATATGATATGTTTATGTGGTAAAATAGCACTGGGTGTACCCCCCCCCCCCTCCACACACACACACACACACACACACACACACAGAAATATATTATTTTTGTTTAATTTACTTAGCCGTGAGGCACAAAAAAAAGAGAAACCTTGAGAGGTTTTAGTGAATTGGAAAGAAAGGCAAAAGAAGTCATAGTCATTAAGAATACACAGGCCTAAATAATCCCTTCATGAGAAGGACGGCTAAATCCTTTTCCCCCCTCCGACAGCTCCTGCTACTGCAACCCGGCTGAAAGGACACAAAGCGAAGTGCTCTTTAGAGATCATTAAAGGCTCTTGTGCTTCAAGGCTAATTTGACATGCAATCTGCAGTAAAAATGTTTAAACGGCCATTAAAAAGGGAGAAAAGGAAAATGTCTGTCTCCCGGTTTTTTTTTTTTTTCAATCAGCCTCTCGAACGGGCTGTCTTTAACGGTCTCACACGGTCGCTCGGGCGACGTCAGAGATGTGGTGTGTGTGTGTCTCCACGGAGGGCTTTAATCTCCTCCGCTCTCACTGGCTTTCACACACACACACACACACACACACACACACACACTCTCTCTCTCTCTCATGGAGTGTGTGTGTGTGTGTGTGTGTGTGTGTGTGTGTGTGTGTGTGTGTGTGTGGCCACCACTGCTCTGATTTGGCACCCTTATTTATTAGCTTGAAGCATCTCGAAAGAATCTTTGATTAATTGGGGTGAGCCGCCCCATATAAGGAGGTCAGCACACCCCTCTCTTCCTCCCTCCGCCGCCGCCCCCTTTTCATTTACACCAATTAGATTGAGGGAGTGGAGGGCACCAGGCTACATCCACATCCTCTCTCTCTCTCTTTCTCTCTTTCTGTCTCTCCTTTGCCGTCTCTCTTTCTGTTCTTTTTTACCTCTGTCTCTCCCTCGTCATCTCTCACTTTTTCTCTCTTTCATGCTCTTTCTTTTTCCATCTCTTTCTGCCTTCCTTCCTTTTTCAATCTTTTTTGTGTCTCTCTATTCCTTTCCTTGCCCCTTTCTCCTTTTTTGTGTTCCTCTTTGTGTCCATCTTTTCCTCTCTTTGTCCTTCTCTGTCCTCCTCTCTCTCTCTCTCTCTCTCTCTTTCTCTCTCTCTCTGTATATAGGCTCTATCTCCGGTGAGACCTGTTAAAATCTTGCTCCTGAAGAGTGCCTAATGAATGGGATGCAAATGAGGCTTGTTCTGTCTGTCTCTGCCTCTGTGTTTCCGTGTCACTTTCTTCTCCTCTCCTCGCGCTGCCTCAGATATCGCTGGCCAATTACGTGGCTCGCGGCTGTGCGGGCGAGACAGGGACAGGCCTCTCCTGCGGGAGATAATGACCACGTCCAACGCGGGCGAAGGACACAGGGAGACGAGTGACACCCGAGTCAAAAGGCCCCCTCCTCGTATCCCTCCTCGCCGCGTCCCTGCTGACACTGATCTACAGAGGCCTCAGATGCAGATATACTCCAACATCTGCCGCAGCCTGTTGCCTAGCATTTGATTTCCATGCAGCTTTTCCATGCGTGTTTGTTTCATATGTGGTTTTCATTTCACTGCTTTTGTCATTTTGCTATGTTCTAGGTGTATTCTTTTATTTTTTTGGAGAAAAATCATGTATCATCTCTCTCTCTCACACACACACACACACACACACACACACACACACACACACAAGCATAAACAAAAACACAACCACACACACACACACACAAATAAAGCCAAAAGAGGCCTACATACACCGCAGCTCCTGGGATCATACAGTCGCTCAGAGTAAGCTTGTGTGAGGATGTTTGAGAGGCATCCCCAATTCCTTACTGAGAGAGGCTGTCCTCCCAGACACAGATAGAGGGTGCTGTTGTGCCACCTACCCAGGTCTGATCCCACCCCATCCTCATGCAAATCAGATGTGACAGCTTTAATAGCCAACCAGATGCAAGAAAGGGAGAACAATATCCTAATCAAATTAAAATGCCTACACAGAGTGAATTATTATTTGGGGTTTGTGGGTTATATACTTACATAGTTTAAGATGTTGGGTATAGGCTATACAGAGCAGTTTTATCAGTGGTATGAGAAACGGATGATTTTGTGATTTAGTGGGTGTTTTTTTCAGTATGCCTTAAGGGTTGTAAGTTTATTATAGTGTAACAGGTTTGCTGGTTTGCCATTCTGCTTGCTAGTGATCAGGCAGTGGGTAGGTTTAATGACGGTTTGTTGTTGGCATGATGGGTGACTCTCGACTGCTGGCTGTGGTGGTGATTCTGTTGCAGAGCGTTGAGTATGAGTGTGCTGTAGTCTACAGAGGATTTAGTCCTGCGTGACACGGCTTGGAGAATTTAGGATTTTACAGCCGGCTCAAGTGACTTGTTGGTCACACACACTTAGTGATCGAGAACAAAAGTGAGTCGTTTTCTCAAACAGATGGACAACATAATGATTCACTACCTGTCCAAGATCCTGAAATATAATAGAAAAGATATGATCGGGTGTCATTTGTCACAACAGCTGACCTAGTCATTTTTGATGCCTGTCTTGGCTGTAAATAAAATGATGTGGTGCGACATACTGTAGCAGCTAGCAGCTGTGCGTGTGTGCGTGTGTGTGTGTGTGTGGAGGTCACTGCGCCCCCTAGGTAAAATACCAGGGAAAAGAAGATGACCAGAGAAAACCCGCCCCCCCCCCCCCCGTCCCCATCGCCCCCAAATCAGATAGGGGCGACAATATGTGGATGAACACATGTTCTCTACTGTAGATTATGACGGAGCACAGTTATTTCCTGTTGGAGTACACTTTCAATTTCCTGCTCAACACTTTAGTTTTATTACAGCGATAAGCGATAGCATCGGGGCCGGTGGGACTGGGGCTGAGCGGGAGCTTCGGGATGTGCGCGGGAAGCAGATTCGGACCCCATGGAGGAGGAGGAGGAAGAGGAGGGGTGTGTGAACATGGAACGCAACAACATGGACACACACACACACACACACACACACAGAGAGAGAGAGAGAGAGAGAGAGAGAGAAAGCATTAACACCTTCTCTTTGTTTGAATAGCTAAAGGGGTTTGTATGGGGATGAGGTAGCATAGGGGATAAGCCACGTTTTTTGGGGGGGTTAGAGGAATGCAATTGACAGTTAATGTGTGTCTAGGTGTCTTTTTTAGTGTGAAAGTGTGGCGTAGTGGAGGAGGGTTCCATTGATGTTAACAATTGTTAATTGTTTTTAAAGCACAGCTGGGCCTATGGTTTTGGGACGTTCCAATGGTGAACACCACTAGCACAACACTCTTGCTTACATGAGGAAGGAAGAGAATGTATGTGTGTGTGTGTGTGTGTGTGTGTGTGTGTGTGTGAAGAGGGGTTAATCATCAGTGTTTGCTAAAAAATTATCAACATACAGCATTATTTACACAGATCTACATACTTACAAAGCTTCCAGCACAGTGTCTTTTGTGCACACAGCAACAGTTCTATTGTTTGACATCCTAAGAGCTCTCACTCCCTCATCCTCTCTATCTTTCTGTCGTTTTCTCATGGTACCCTTCTCCCTTCTCTCTCTCTTCTCACTCTCTTCCTTCCATCATTTTCCCCATTTGTGAGTCATGCACATGTTCAAAAGAGAAAAACCCAGGCTACCTGTATACCATTTGACTTACGGCATTTATTTGATTTCATTTATTTATGATTTGTAAATCAGCATTATACCATATTTGTGCATCTGGGCAGTCTGTGCATGTGTGTGTGTGTGTGTGTGTGTGTGTGTGTGTGTGTGTGTGTGTGTGTGTGTGTGTGTGTGTGCGTTGGTGAGTATGGATTGGTTTCGGTTGCAGGGGCGAGGGGTGTGCTAGGGTGTATTTCCATGGCAGACCCCCCTGCACCTAGCGGCATATTGTTGGGCTGCGCCTTTCAGCTGTCAATCAAAAGCCACTGCTGTTTCATTAAACTCACAGGAGTCCTGTTCTCATCACGACAGTGCTTCTCTCTCTCTCTCTCTCTCTCTCTCTCTCTCTCTCTCTCTCTCTCTCTCTCCCCGCTCTAGTCTTTCTTCGTTACAGGAGTTGTGTAAACAGTTGAAGTATGATGTTAATTTCATTTTGATTGACTTTGAATGAATTTGCATGTCCGGGTGAACATAATGAACTAATGATGATGATGATGATTGTGCATGTGTGTGTGTGTGTGTGTGTGTGTGTGTGTGTGTGTGTGTGTGTGTGTGTGTGGCCCATGTGTGTGGGTTCTGATATAAAGGCTTACTTGACTCTTTGGCCCTGAGGCAGTATAGGCCGGTTCACTTTCACCCAGAACTCCCACCACACACACACACACATACATTCACTCACTCTCCACCCCAGAGGCAGTTGACATTTACCCTGGCCGGATAATTGAGGAATAACATTTGCGTTACAATTTAACATGACCCTTGCCTTTGGAAGCCCTTTCTCTCTCCCTCACACCAAATGGCTGCTGACACCTCCATCCACACTGGGGCAGGTCTGGGAGTGTGTGTGTGAGTGTTATATATATATATGTGTGCGTGTGTGTGTGTGTGTGGGTGTGTGTGTGTGTGTTATACGTGTGTAATGGGTACATGTCTCTGTCTCTCTGAATATGTGTGTGTGTGTGTGTGTGTGTGTGTGTGTGTGTTATTGTGCGTATAACAGTGTGTGTGTGTGTGTGTGTGTGTGTGTGTGTGTGTGTGTGTGTGTGTGTGAGGTGCGTGGTTGAGGTGGGGGTAGATTGGGGCAGACAGGGTGTATTGGTCCTCTTTGCTGATTGCTCATTGTTGCCGGTGCAGGAGAAAGAGAAGCTTATTATTACAGTGGCAGAGCCCACGCCTGCCCTTTTCACACCCGAGCAAGAGCATCTATTAAAAGGAGAGGTATTAGAGCAAGTGCTGATGTGTGTGTGTGTGTGTGTGTGTGTGTGTGTGTGTGTGTGTGTGTGTGTGTGTGTGTGTGTGTGTGTGTGTGTGTGCTGTCTTATGTGTACATGTTTATCAGTGCAATGTATTTTTATCAGTTTTGTGTATTGTTGTAAACATTGTTTGCATACAGTAGGTGTGTTATTGTCTATGTGCATGCATGATGTGTATGTGTGTGTGTGTGTGTGTGTGTGTGTCTGTGTTTAGCCATGCCTGTGTGCTTGTGTATATGTGTGTGTGTGTGTGTGTGTGTCTGTGTTTAGCCATGCCTGTGTGTTTATGTGTGTGCGTGCACTTGTGTGTGTGTGTATGTGTGTATGTGTGTGTGTGTGTGTGTGTGTGTGTGTGTGTGTGTTTAGCCATGCCTGTGTGCTTGTGTATGTGTGTGCGTGCGCTTGTGTGTGTGTGTGTGTGTGTGTGTGTGTGTGTGTGTGTGTGTGTGTGTGTGTGTGTGTGTGTGTGTGTGTGTGTGTGTGTTTAGCCATGCCTGTGTGCTTGTGTATGTGTGTGCGTGCGCTTGTGTGTGTGTGTGTGTGTGTGTGTGTGTGTGTGTGTGTGCGTGTGTGTGTGTGTGTAAAGGGACATGGAGCCACAGAGGAGGCAAAGGTTAATGGATTGAGTGTTACCTGAGCACGAGGCTTTGCTCTGGCCCTCTGCACCAGGGGACAGCGCTCACGCTCTTCAACGGCCGCGCGCCGCTAAATTAAAAGCACTTCGCTTGTGTTTGCGAGGCCAAATTGGATGGTTTGATGTATTTCTTTCTGTTTTTTGAGCTGCTGCTGGCGCGTGCCGGGACTGAGAGGTGTCTCTTCGAGGATTTTACGTCGGGAGAAACATCAACCTGGCAAGACATGTTAATAAATAAACCTGCTTTTAGACAGTAACTCCCCCCCAGAGAGAGTTATATAAAATATATATTATGTATATTATCTCACAAGAAAACATTATTTAATGTGGAAGATATGACAAAGTTTTGCAACATTTACACTATTGTGACTCTTAAATCATGAATCAGGACATAGAAATCAATAAATGCATGGACAGAATAATGTTTTGTATATATTTTTTGCATTTTGTGCTTAACAATAATGCCAAAAAATGCAGCATACACATCCATCTCTGAGAGCTTATTTCACACAATAACATAAGCACACGGCAAATATTAAACACAGACCAGTTTATAGTTCTAATTGTATGATACAAAACTATGGAAAAATGTTGGCCTGAGATAGCTTTAAAAAAAAATTGCAAAAGATCTAGCTGCTTCAACCATTTGGCACTAGTTTATTGGATCATATCCTGATTCCCTTTTATTTGCAAAGCTCATGCCAAATATTTTAGCACTCAGACAAATGGAAATATTTGAGAAATAAAAACAGCAAACAGTTTCAACATTACACCTACCTTTTAATAGTGTGTATCATTAAATACAGTATTTGATGTCAATTAAATCCTCGGCGGTTGTTTCTGCACTCTATCTCAACACGCCGCTTTGGCTGACGAATGACTGACGATGGACTCGCGCACTTTATTAAAAAGTAATAACAGTTTTTGTAGGCACCCTTCATGTAGTGACTGGCCCATGCATCACAGGCCACGGGCTGTGTGTGTGTGTGTGTGTGTGTGTGTGTGTGTGTGTGTGTCTGTATCTGATAAATGTGTCGTTTGCCAGCTGAGTAGTTATTTAGGAGCAGCTATTCATTTAAATCACATTTATCTCGCCCAGGCGCGGAGCGGAGCGGTGCGGAGCGGGCCTCCCCAGCCCTACCCCCGCGAGCCGCCCCGAGACTGCAAATGACTGGCTGTGTCTCGCGCTCACACACACACACACACACGCACACACACACACACAGTCGCGCTCGCTAACTGCCTTTTATTTACGACCGCAAGGCCGACACATAAAACCGCGCCGCCTCCATTGAGGAGACTCGGGCCTGCCAATCCCTCCCCACTCTGCCATGACCTAAACACTGGCTGACCTAAACACGGGCCGAAGCAACCCCGCTCATAAAATATGGATCCTGTCAGCAGTTACTAGTCCAGGACAGATCGTACACTGTTCAGCTTCTGATGTACACGAGATCTCTACCCGCGGTGTCATGGAGTTAGCTTCGATCAGCTATCAAATGGAGTCAATCATTGTACAATACTGATTAGTTTATTGTTTATTGCAGTTTTCTTATTCTTTTACTAGTATGTTTTACAAAGTAATTGTCCCCCCCACCCCAAAGGAAAACAAAAATTGAAAGAAAAAAAGAATAAGTGGAGGGGAAAAGGGGGAAGAAATCAGATGATTTTTGCAGCTGTGATCACACAACAGGGTTTCCATTCACAGTGGAAATAACCTAGACGTAGCAAGTGAGAGAAAACCCCTTCCCACACGCACGCACGCAACAACACACACTTTTTTCCCAATAATTTCCATCCCTTCCCTGTCTCCCAACACACTCATCCAGCTCCAGGCTAACACCAACCCTTCCAGAGAAGTCCAGTGCTAAACAGCTCTCACACACTCATCTGGACACAACAGTCTGTCTGGAGAGCCGGAGCCTCCGAGCCAAACATCTCTGCCCAGTCCTGCGCAGGATTTCAATTAATACCTTCACATCAAAGCCTTATGTTGTTGCAGCTTCACATTCAATATCAATTATTGTATGACTTACTCATTAATTATTTAGACACTTTTTGTTTTTCCATCATATGTTTATCTATAAATGCGGCATAATTCGGCTCTCAGAAGTCTGGCCATCCAAGGGTCATGGGTGCGCTGTGAAACGCCCTGTTGTGCTGCCACTGTTGCCACTGCTGATGCTGGTGCCGGAGTATAAATAGCCCTAATCAGTTGCAGGTGCGGCAGTGTGAATATTTGGACTGGGGAGAGTAATAAAGTCACCGTAGGGGGAAGCCAAGAGAAGTGCAGGTGACCTTTTGAACTCCGGGGAGAACAAGAGTAGACAGAGACAGAGACAGAGAGAGAGAGAGAGAGAGAGAGAGAGAGAGAGAGAGAGAGAGAGAGAGAACACACTAATTTTCCAGCCATAAACAGCGGAGGCTTCTCATTGCCCATCAGAGCGGGCTATAGTTCTTCCCCAGTGGCCGCTGGCTCTGAATGACATGCGGCTCAAGTCCGGCCCACATCTGGCCCTGTTATGGGTCGGAACAGTTTCAACGCCAGCTGCTGTCTTCATTACGCGAGGAGGTGAGAGTGTTTGGATCATTGAAGGGTAAGGGGGGTGGGCAGGCCGCTAGTTTGTGTGTGTGTGTGTGTGTGTGTACACACGACGTCATGTTTGTCTAACCTCGGCCCGCACCCGGCCAGCCCCCGCCTGTTAATTGAAACATAACAGAATTATGTTACAAATGTCTTACAGAGCCTCGTGTGTACAGTAACACCCGAGACCCTCCTAAGCTTAGCACATATTTTCCTTTAATTAGTTTTTCATTCGATTCGCTTTATCCCAAATCAATACGGCCAAAGCCACGTTGCGTGTGTGTGTGTGTGTGTGTGTGTTCTCTTCGACCCGTGCCTCGGCTGCAGTGGACTCCTTAGTCCTCTGGGCGAAGCTGCGGCGGAAAATAAAATTCTGAAGGAAATAAAACCAAACAAAACAGCTTGCCACAGGAAATGACCTCACTGAACTTCCCCTCTCGGTCACCCTTACTGGGGGGGTTTCCAGTAAATGTCACTTAGTCAGTGTAATCAAAGGTGTTGTACCGAGTTTTAAACCAGATGTGGAAGTAGGCAGTGCTTCATTCATGATCAAGCACACTACAGACCTGTTGAGCATCCACATCTACCTGCTCTCTTCTCAAGCTCAAGGATGTTATTGTGTCACGTTATGAAAATCATATTGATATACTGTATGCTGTCTTAAAATAGAAAACAAATCTTGCCAATGAGATGTCTGTGATAACAATACCTACTGTTCAGTGGATATTAGGCCATAAAATGTATGCTTATTATTGTCTTTTTTCCTCCTTAAAGATGATATGATCAACAGATACTATGATGTACTTAATTGCATTTAAAACAGACATCAAACTGACCATAAACTGAGGAAGCTTTGTAGTCCTCCCCTCACCCTCTACCCATGTGCGCGCACACACACACACGCACACACGCACACACACAAACACACAGACACACAGACACACACACACACACACACACACACACACACACACTGAAGCCTAGGGTGGGGACACTGAAACGAATGGCATTTGGTCCCATCTGATTATCATAACTGAGTGCAGATGGCTCAGGTCAGGTGAGCTCTCACCACAAAAAAAAAAAATGAAAGTGCAATGCTGCCAGCATGCTGACTCTATGGGCTACTAACACTGAACAAAGCACCTCATTAAAGTACCACCCAGTAGGAATTCCCCTTCTCCTAAATGTTCAAATGGGTGCAGAATCAGCGCTAACGGGAGTATTCGATTCATAGAGAACTGACCGGAAGAGCCAGAGCTGCCAGAGCTGTGTAGCGCAGTACCAGGTGTTACAGGAATGCATTGGGATCAACATATCCATACGAATGTAGACCCGCGTATCACCAAAACAAGTTGAGCAAAGAAAAAGTCAAGGTAAAAAATCTACATTGTGTTGTTCTTAGTGTGTAATGTGTGTCTCAGATGCATCGCAAACTCTGAAGCTACACTGTTAGTTTTGCCTGTTTAAAACTTTGTGTAGGTTGTGTTGACAAATGGTTGTGCATATACGGATGTGTGTGAGTGTGTGTGTGGTGAAGGGAAGGATACAGTTGATGGCAGGCCAGTATCGTTGCTGATGAATAAGTCAGACCTATGTGATATGTGCACGTGCTTCTCAGCACATTGACAGAGAGAGAGAGAGGGAGTGTGTGTGTGTGTGTGTGTGTGTGTGTGTATCTTTGCAGTCTCCCACACCCAGGTGAGTGTCCTGAGGCTGTGTGCTGTGGCCTCCAGGGTGTTCAGGTGTGGTCGTCACACCACTGCTCACCTGCTCCCAGAACCCAACGCCAAGCTCTACTCCCTGAAGCAACATTCCTCAAAAGCTTCCTCACTGAGCAGCACTCTCTGTCACAACACTTCAACACCCTCAACTAATACGAGAACACACACATCTAACTGGGCCAGATCGGGCCCGAATCCGGTGCGCATCTCTACCACACCAGATCCAGATCCGTTCGAGAGCATGGAGCCCTCCTCCTGAACTCTCCCTCCCCCTGGCCTGTTTGGCACAACAGGTGATGACCTTTCACAACGTTTTTTTTTTTTTTTTTTTTTTTGACTCTCTAAAGGTCAGCTACTGTACAGGAATCTGAACACATAAATGATCAGCACCATCACAAACGTCATATGTCCTACTCCTGATGCTTTTTATTTCAGTACATCTCTTAAAACACGTTTGCCTCACACGCACTGTTGATAATGTCTACTGTAGGACTGGAATATCCATCCAAAATCACATTTATCATACTAAGTGATTAACAGGAGGAATGTTTAATATCATGACTGTACTGTAGTGGGCTTGTGCATCTCTATGCAGTACTGGTTTAATATCATGACTGTACTGTAGTGGGCTTGTGCATCTCTATGCAGTACTGGTTTAATATCATGACTGTACTGTAGTGGGCTTGTGCATCTCTATGCAGTACTGGTTTAATATCATGACTGTAGTGGGCTTGTACTGTGCATCACTATGCAGCACTGGTTTAATATCATGACTGTACTGTAGTGGGCTTGTGCATCTCTATGCAGTACTGGTTTAATATCATGACTGTAGTGGGCTTGTACTGTGCATCTCTATGCAGTACTGGTTTAATATCATGACTGTACTGTAGTGGGCTTGTGCATCTCTATGCAGCACTGGTTTAATATCATGACTGTACTGTAGTGGGCTTGTACTGTGCATCTCTATGCAGTACTGGTTTAATATCATGACTGTACTGTAGTGGGCTTGTGCATCTCTATGCAGTACTGGTTTAATATCATGACTGTAGTGGGCTTGTGCATCTCTATGCAGTACTGGTTTAACATCATGACTGTAGTGGGCTTGTACTGTGCATCTCAATGCAGCACTGGTTTAATATCATGACTGTACTGTAGTGGGCTTGTACTGTGCATCTCTATGCAGTACTGGTTTAATATCATGACTGTAGTGGGCTTGTACAGTGCATCTCTATGCAGTACTGGTTTAATATCATGACTGTACTGTAGTGGGCTTGTACTGTGTATCTCTATGCAGCACTGGTTTAATATCATGACTGTAGTGGGCTTGTACTGTGCATCTCAATGCAGCACTGGTTTAATATCATGACTGTAGTGGGCTTGTGCATCTCTATTCAGCACTGGTTTAATATCATGACTGTAGTGGGCTTGTACTGTGCATCTCTATGCAGCACTGGTTTAATATCATGACTGTAGTGGGCTTGTGCATCTCTATGCAGTACTGGTTTAATATCATGACTGTACTGTAGTGGGCTTGTGCATCTCTATGCAGTACTGGTTTAATATCATGACTGTAGTGGGCTTGTACTGTGCATCTCTATGCAGTACTGGTTTAATATCATGACTGTAGTGGGCTTGTGCATCTCTATGCAGTACTGGTTTAATATCATGACTGTACTGTAGTGGGCTTGTACTGTGCATCTCTATGCAGTACTGGTTTAATATCATGACTGTACTGTAGTGGGCTTGTACATCTCTATGCAGTACTGGTTTAATATCATGACTGTAGTGGGCTTGTACTGTGCATCTCTATGCAGTACTGGTTTAATATCATGACTGTAGTGGGCTTGTGCATCTCTATGCAGCACTGGTTTAATATCATGACTGTAGTGGGCTTGTACTGTGCATCTCTATGCAGTACTGGTTTAATATCATGACTGTACTGTAGTGGGCTTGTACTGTGCATCTCTATGCAGTACTGGTTTAATATCATGACTGTAGTGGGCTTGTACTGTGCATCTCTATGCAGCACTGGTTTAATATCATGACTGTACTGTAGTGGGCTTGTACTGTGCATCTCTATGCAGTACTGGTTTAATATCATGACTGTAGTGGGCTTGTACTGTGCATCTCTATGCAGCACTGGTTTAATATCATGACTGTACTGTAGTGGGCTTGTACTGTGCATCTCTATGCAGTACTGGTTTAGCTCCACTCGTCCTGTGCATGCTGGGGAGGAAGCAGAAAGTCTAAGACACCAAACTGACACTAGATGGCTGCAGATAATGGAGAAAGCTCTAATGAAAAACATTGCACACCCACTGTACTCTGTGGGACGTAGTGTGTGCGCGCACGCGCGTGTGTGTGTGGTGTGTGTGTGTGTGTGTTAGAGCATACTGCATATGAAAGAGTATGAAAGGGTATGCAGGCATGTGTATATCATCACCTGACAAGCAGTTTAGCTCAAAGGCTGCCTTTGAGTTGATTTCATTAAGCACTTGAAAGTGTGTTTTTTTGTGGTCTGTGGGTTTAAAATGTGTGCTTGTGTGTGTGTGTGTGTGAGAGAGAGAGAGAGAGTGTGTGTGTGTGTGAGAGAGAGAGAGAGAGAGAGAGAGAGAGAGAGAGAGAGAGAGGAGACGTGAAATATGGGTAGGACAGGAGTCGTCATGTCAGCTCAACGACGAGCTGAGGTGTGCTGAGGAGTCTAGACAGCTTTCTCTCTCTCACACACACACACACACACATTTCAGCTTAATTCTCTCCTGACAAACCCCAGCACTTCCCTCCAGTCAAGTCCCCCCCCGCCCCCCCCCCCACACACACTTCCAAACAGAAAGGGAGAAAGAAAGTCAGCGTAACAAATGAAAGGGATGCAATCCTTCCTGAGTGACGGCCCCAATAACTCATCGGAGAACGTGGTGTAAAACAATACTTCTGCTGGAAAATGGGGGATATTCATCTCTTTCCACCGGCCGGAGATTAAGCCATTTCACAATCAATAGCGCAGTCAGAATACATTTTTATTGGCCGTATTACAGCGCAAATGAATTGTGGAGGCTGTGCGGAGCCAATTGGACGCGTGATGGAATGTCTGTGAGCCATGCTCTGACAATCGCTTACATTTCCAGAACATGTAGATTAATCGCTGCGGGAGCGCTCCACCTCTGCAAGCATTTATTAGACTCCATTAGATTGCATTCAACAGCTCTCAGGCCTCGGCGGTGCAACAAGAGCAATTGATTATCTTTAAAGGCGCATGGATCTTAATCGGAGCATGGAGAAAAACCCTTAAATATGTTTAAAATATGTTCCGCTCGCCTGTGAAGTATTTATCTCGTCGCAGGAACCCCGGCAGTAGTGTTTATTCATGGGCTATACTTCCTCTCGTGGTTGGTCGAGTGGTAAGGGGGAGAGAAGTCTTTATCTGACTACGGACAGACATGCTTATTAAAGCAGCCACTTCAATTGCAGAGCAGAGAGACCTTGCCATGGGCAGGATTAAAGCATACATTGGGATGGCTACAATTTCTATTGATGTGCATGAAATACACAATGCAAATAAACAATGGAACACACAACTTCTTTAACAGAATGAGTGTAACATCAATGGCCAGTGCTCTGAGGAACACACCTCTAAAACACACAGAATTTGAGTTTATTATAGGAGACTGTTAACAACACTTACCAACTGTCCCCCTACCAGCTCCTCTCCAAGGAAAGTCCATATAAGGCGATTATGTCACGTGAGGTCTTGACTTCCCTTCGCACAGTAAGTCCTCCTGTGGGTACGTGTTCTTAACAGTTTTCTGTAACAAACGCCGGCTTCGCTGAGTGCTTCGTTGGTGCTTCGTTATGTGTGCAGAGACCCTGAGCAAGCTACTGAAGAGATTTGCTATTGTTGAAAAATATTTTTGGTTACAAAATGCTATCTATCAAGTGTTTGGCTCACAGGCCTTAGCTAATCCACTGTTTGAGATGTTGGGCTATAGTGTATACCAGTGCAAACTCTGTAGAGCTTAATAAACAAAAATACTGTCTTCAAACAAAAAATATTGTTTTCATTCAGAAGAAGATCCAATGTTCGTCTGTTACACTTTAACATAGCCTGGCTATTAGCTAACGCCAGACCTCATCTCAATTTATCATATTTGCTGAAGCACCCCTGAAAAAAATTAGATTCTCATCGCAGCACCCCTGAAAAATATAGTCCTTATTGTAATTTTGTGAAATCGTTTAGTGATCAAACCTTATTAAGTGTGCTTGCTGAAAGCAGCACACTTGTTGTTATCCGTCAGGATTTACTATTCCCTATACCCCGTCTCCCTAATTTTTGGCCAACTCCTGCCCCTAGACCTTTTGAGATATCGCTACCAGTCCAACTCTGGAAGGTCTGGTCAGTACTGGTGTAAGTTGCTTAAGAAGATGCCGTCACTGACCCTTATCATATTTCCGCCATATTGGATTTAATAGAAAGCTAAACTAAATGTTCAGGTCACAAATTTGCTCTGAACTTCACAAAACTTGACGTACAGGATGCTTGGACAAAGCCTCACAAAAGTTACTTGAAGGATTTTTGATTTTCAGAAGCATTTGCCCGTCACAGCCAAACGAAATTGGTGGCGTAGCCGCTAAAGAGGTAGTTAGGTCATATCTCAGGAACGCTTTCACGTATCGAAACCAAACTTTGTACATGTACTTGGGACTTTTAAAAAAGTAAGTACTGCTAGAATCCTTGGATAAAGAGTTCAATACATCCTCTTTGATTTCAGCCATGTTTTTTAAGTTAGTGTAAGCGAAACTAAAGTTTCACAGGTCACAACTTTTGTCCAATCTTCACGAAACTTGACGTGCATGATCTTCAAACTATGCCTCACATAAGTTATATACATCCTTTTGATTTCAGAAAATGTTCACCCATCCTGAAGATACACAAAACATTTGTTGTATTTTGACCACTAGGAGGTGCTGTAATCACAGGAAGTAGGCTCATATCTCAGTAATGCTTTCACATAATAGAGGCCAAATTTGGTGACATTCGTCCACTAAGGGGGCCCTAGAGTTACAGAAAGCTCATACAGCGACTCAGGGCTTCATTGTAAGGCCACACATAGGGTGCCTCTCAACATCTCCCCTCGATCCTCGGTCCTCCAGGCTCGTTCCCGCTGATCTATAACTAACACTGGATAGACTATCCCATTTTTGCCGCCACATCATTCTTTAAGTAGATCGGTGAGGATGAGGACCAAGGAAGGAAGGGAGGATGTATAAAAGATGAATGAGGGGCACCCCTAGAAGTTGTTGCCCTTTGATTTTGAAAAGTTATGTGGAAGGGAGGATGTATAAAAGATGAATGAGAGGCACCCCTAGAAGTTGTTGCCCTTTGATTTTGAAAAGTTATGTACCGTTCTTGGATCTGTAGCCTAAAGTCAACAGCCTTTCTACTATTTTGCGATTGCACAAGCTAGCAGACTATGCCTCTTGATTGGAGGGCGCCTCAGGTAAGGTTGCTTTAGTCTACTAATGTACGTGCAGATAACTGTGGGGAACGGTCCTTACAGTAAGTTACCTTCTACCATTGAAAAGGTATGTCTAATGGCCTGGTCAGATTACCCGATTTCAGCCCGAATTTGTCGTTACCGACAAGTTTACAGCGTCGTATCCGATTTCAAATGGTCGGGCACAACATCGAACGCGGAGTGAATTTTATAATGTGACATGCTTCAAGACTTGCGATTTGTCGTTCACGACGTTCTAAAACAGTCCGACAAAAAGTCTGGCTTGTCAGAAATTTGACGGGAGTCGTATGACGCGACCGATGCTTTCGGTGTATGTGGCCACTCTCCCGACCAAGACGCGGAGAGGTTTTCATGGTTCTAAAATCGTATAGTGTGACATGGTAGATCGTAAACGACAATCGTGAGCGACAAAAAAATCGTATAGTCTGACCAGGCCATAATGGAGTGAAAATGAAATCTAATCGAATGAACACATTTAAGTAGGCTACAGATGTAGCACTTATGGAACCAATCTGTGATTCCCTGATCACAATTATGTAAAGTATCTGAATTAGCCTTGCCTATTCATCATTGAGTCCAATGTTGTCTAACGTTGTACAGTTGGCTGCTGTAGGCCAGAATTATCCTACATTTGCCTACAGTTAGCTTATGAGTACAACCAGTGAGTTTTTAAAGTGTGCCATTAAGCCTGCCTTAACGCTACAACTGCTGGTGACAATCATTCAGAGGATATTTACTGGGGGGATATTTACAGTCAGTTGGAACAGTAAGTGGCCATCCCCAAACTTCCCACAAAGTTGGGAGCTTGGAATTGTCCAAAATATCTTGGTTAATGCTTCAGCATTCAGAGTTCCATTCACTGTAAGTAAGAGTCCTGACCTCAACCCAATAGAACATCTTTGGGATGAATTAGAGTGGATCCTGAGAGCCAGTCGCCTCGTCCAACATCAGTGCGTAACCTCACAAATGCACTTCTGAGAGAATGGTAAAAAAAAATCTCATAAACACACTCCTAAACCTTGAGGAAAGTCTTCCCAGAAGCGTTGAAGCTGCTGTTATAGCTGCAAAGAGTGGACCGACGTCATCATAAACCCTATGGATTAAGGATGGGATGTGACCAAAATGATTATGATGATTATTAATCAACTGATCATCATTATTATCATTCATTTAAGTTTCTATTCAGATAATTAATCACTTATTGGTGGAATCCAAGTCTCTAACTCACTGGCTTGGAGGTCACCAATGTCCTCTCACCCCCGATCCGTTGCTCATAGCAGGGCTTCCCCCTCTTCGCTCCAGTCCAGGAACCAGGAACAAATGTTTTCATCCTCCTTGGTTAATAGAAAACATTTTCAGTTTCAGAGACTTTAACATATGTGTGACTCAAAAATATTTAAGAAATGAAGATATACACACAAAACTACTCTGCTTACAATAAACAAACTCAGTCTCAGTAGAGAACATTTATTGGTCCAATACCACAAGAGAAAAGAAGCTCAAATCAAGTGTAGTTTGGGACATAATAAAGCACTTCCAGTGGCTGACACCATCAGCTTTAGTCAATTTTGAGTGATGAAATTAAGATAGCCACAAAGATAAACACATGTGTAGATATTGTAACTACTGTGATAGCACGACGAATAATAATTCCTATCCTGGCATCAATTGCAATGCATCATAACAGGATTAACTTGATGACCTAGCAAAACTGATGATTAACAGATGAACCTAAGGTAGTCCATAAGTCTCAAAGATATCTGCAGGTGTGCCAGTCCACGTGATACACCTCAACCACGTTGGTTCAGACTACTGAAGTTTGGAAACTATCATGGTTCAAACTTACAGACTATGTAAGTGTTTTTGGAAACATTTGTTATTTAGATTGTTTAGTTTGACTGTTGAAGCTATCCTCCGTAGTTTACTCCTGAATAGTAATATGGGGGTAGAACATAAAAGAACAGAGGTAGAACATAAGAGGAAATACATTCAATAAATGTTGGAAAAGAGATGAGAGCTTGTTGAGTGCAAAAAAATAGGGGATTTCTATTTTGGTTGCTAAGACATCTGCACTGTAATATATTTTACATTCAGACAGTGACAGGAATTCTGATAGTAGCTCTTTTAACAGTTGTTGAGTTTATCAAAACAATAAGACACCCCAGCTACTTTGAAACAACTTGTTCATTGAACTTTAATACACCACCACAACCACCACAGCAGCAGTAGCAACAACAACAGCAACAACAACAACAACAACAACAACAACAACAACAGGAACAAGAGCAGAGGAACACATGTGAGTACTATTTAACTCTGATCTGATAGGCCTCTACAGGTTTTTAATGAACCTCCACAGTGTGGTAAGTCAGAGCTCATTTTGGAAGAGAACTTCCGTGGACCTGTTCAGAACACTGCCAAGCACCCTCTCTAATGAGCCGCCTGACATTCCCCTCTTTGTTGTTCCAGAATGCAAAATAGAAGCAACTTAGAATCTGCTCCAAACAATGCCAACAAGCGTTCCTCCCTTCAGTTCAAATTAGGGAAAAGTGGGGAGATGCAGGGTCTCCTGGGGCAGGGGAGTTGTTTCCACATCAGATCTGAGTTATGCTGGTCGCTGAAAGAGTGGGAGAGGAGGAGAAGGAGAGGAAGAGAGGGAGAGACAGAATACAAAAGAACATGATCAAAGATCTGAAGGGGTCGACGGCTTGTTACACTGGGAGAGAAGAAAACAGTGGCGTTTGTTCCATTTCTGTAAATAATTGTTCTCAGATGGAGATAGATCTGACGGATGTTTAAAATCTGCTATTGTTAGGGTATCATCCTCTGATAGATGTTAATTACGAAGAGTCATTAGGAGAGCAGAGCAAATTTCCATAACAGAGTTCCTGACTTCATTTCAAGACTATTATTATATTTAGCGAAGGATTGATTGACATTTAATTTCATGATTGAGTTGATTGGACTTCATTGTTTTTACAGTCCCCGCTGCCAAGTCATGAGCCTCACCCAGTAATCTGGGTGCATACTGTAGCAGCCCGATATGTTTTCATTGGAGCACCTAATAAACGCAATGAGAGAAAAATGTGGTTTTATCATCTAATTAAAAAAAGATACATTTCAATGTAAACATACACCTTTACTTTAATTACACTAGTCTAAAGGACAAGCAGGGTAAAATATGCCAAACAATGTTTTTTGTTGTTTTTGTTGTTGACTGGTATAGTGTCAAAAAATAATATTCAGTCATATTGTAGTAGCCTAAATTAATATGTCTGTTCTTGCAAGAGGACATGGTAAAACATAAAACATCTGCAAAGACAGAGGCCTATAGTCATAGCAGTTATCAACATCTGCGGTAAAGACAGAAGGCAGCTAGGCCTACAGTAGTAGTTATCAATCCAGCTCTCTTCACCTGATCTGTTAATTAATAATGATGCATCTCTTGACCGTACCCACACGCTTTGCGGGAGAGAGAGTTTATCAACGCCAAATTAATTTTCAACAAGCAGCCCCTCCCTCCTCCCCTTCCCTGTCTTCCTGCTTCCCCAGATAGTCCCAGTGGTTTCAATCTCCCAGGTGCATTCTCCTCATCCATTATTATTACCCCTACTCTGTCAGGCGTCATTATTTTCAAATAGGGCCTGACGGCTCTCAAATGCCTGAAAGAGAAAGTCATTAAAATTCATCATCCAGTGAGAAACACACTCCATGTCTATTTAGATTACGCTAACCTAATCTTCTCTGTGATTCAGGTTTCTCAAAGGTTCTTTGAAGGAATTACTGGTTCTTCGTAGAACCCTTTGTTTACACAAAGAATCCTTTAGGGCTGTTTCTTGTCAAGGTTGACATGATTTCTCTTTTAATGGAAA
>NC_084999.1:5023168-5035668 GCF_963854185.1 Sardina pilchardus | reverse complement strand
TTGTTTATATTTGATGCTTTTTTTAATCACTTTTGGGAATGGCATGTTCTTGCCCCTAGCATTATGCTAATATTTAGGTTGGGTTTTATATTCCCTTCTTGTTTACGGCTTAAACTTCCCGGGCCATAGAATGACGTGGTGCGCAACGCGATCAAGTTACTCATCATTTCCTCTTGCCGTTTAGATTTGCCCAAAAACAATAACTTCTGAAAATATTTTCTGAATGGGGAACTCATGTAATACAGCAGTAAAGTGATGAAAGAAACACAGACAAAGACTGAGCTTGGGAAAAAATCTCTTCAATTTGTATGGTCTGCATGGTACCTTCATATGAAGCAATTTGAAAAATGTGCTGTCATATGATATACTAACTGTGCAAAAAGATGTAATGTCTTGTGTTGTGTCTTGTGTAAATGTCTTTTCTATTAAATATAGACGGATCAGCCTACATATTAAATAATGTATATGATAAATATTGGAAATATTAGATTCACATTCACAACTTAAAATTGTTTAGGAAGTGTAACCAAGATGTAATAATATGAAAAATCTAACAAGATATGTGATTGGTCTACTCATCCCACCCCTACAGTACTGGGGTCAGTATGTGGGATTAAGTCCTCCAGTATCCCATGATGCTCCTGCTGCATCGTGTGCCAACTCTTGTGGTGCAGCTACCATATGGCCGCTGCTAACTCAGGGTCTCATAGGAGTAGGCCATCGCTCACCCCAGGCCCCCAGCACAGCCCTCAATCTCAATCCGGCCCTTACCGCTGGACCGAGTGTCCACAACACACACACAAACACACAAAGAAAGACAGACAGGCAAAAAATATACACATGTATACACTAACAAGGACAAACATACACACACAAACACACACAAAGAGCCACTACACACACATAATCACACACTTTCGTTCACTTGCAGATGCACATAAACACGCACACACACACACACACACACACTCACACACACACACACACCCCACTGCCGTCTGATTGGCAGTGAAAAAGGATTAATGGATATTTATATTTCATTAAGTGTTATGCTCATCGGTGAATAATGCATCACAGCCAGATATTGAAACATATGTCAGCTCTATCCACTTACATATAACTCAATTTGACTTAAATGCATTGATCAAATGTTATTAAACTCCAATAAATCATGAGGATAAAAGAAACATTTATCAGATGATGGACTGTGTGTGAGTTCAAGTTGGAGTATGAGCATGTGCTTAAGCGTGTGTCATTTGAAATTTATTTGGCTTTTTGTGGGAAAAAGAGCATTGGTGTATACCGCAAGTTGTGTCTGAGAGAAATTGTCATGTCAATATATCGTCAGTGTTCATGTGTTCACTGAGATATAATGGTTTATCACTATCCTTTTTAACTATTTATAAAATCTCACTTAATTAGCACATAGCATTAAACAGACACGCACAGACACACAAGACCATTACAAGATCATTAAAACAATGTTGTACCTGGACACTACAGGAAATGTGTACGTAGCTAATGTATCCGTGTGTGTGTGTGTGTGTGTGTGTGTGTGTGTGTGTTCATGTGTGTGTGTGTGTGTGTGTGTTCATGTGTGTGTGTGTGTGTGTGTGTGTGTGTGTGTGTGTGTGTGTGTGTGTGAGTGTGTGTGTGTGTAAACCCTGATTTGCGTCTGAGGCGGTTGTATGATGAGCTGCTGATCAGCTGTCAGACATGTTGGCTCTGTCACGATACACTTGCCTCCTGCTGCTCCGGTAATCAATACAGGCCTCAGAGCCGCCAACGCCATCCACCGGCCTCACACACTCTTTTGTCCTGCCATTAATAAAGAATCAGCATCCCAGAGTACACACACACACACACACAAGGATAGACAGACACTTACATGCACCCACACTCTGTAATGCACACATGCAGCAGGCATACATGCATGGACACACACACACATACACACACACACACACACACACACACACACACACACAAGGATAGACAGACATGCACTCACACTTTCTAACACATACATGCACACTCTCACATGAACTTACACTCTTGCACACACACACACACACACACACAAATGCAAACACAAACTTCACGTTCATGAACACAATCACGTACACAGTTCAGCTACCATCACACACACACAAACACACATGTTCGCAGACAACCCCCCCCCCCCCCCCCCACACACACACACACACACACACACACACACACCATCTTCAAGTCTAACATTTCTATTGCATTTGCTAATCACTGATCAATAATTCAGCGGCGGCTCTTTGAGCGGAGAGTCCTGCTGGAGCATATGGCACTGGGCAGCCCAGCGCTCGGGTTTCCACTCTCCTTATCACAAAGGCCCGCGAGGGGAAAACAAGTTGTTTAAACTTGTTTTTTTTTTCTTTTTAAGGGGCCTACTTTTGTTCCTCGGCTTGTTAGCTTTAATGAGTGCGCGCCGTCCAGCTTATAACAGCCAGTTGTAATTTGCGGTGTTAGCTGACACGATGGTTATCTGTCCAGGTCTTCATTTCCGGCGTGTCGGGGCTCGGATTCATATTTTTATCTGCCTCGGACCTGTCTTTGTCATTTAAATAGAAAGCTGTAACATTAAATAAGATTAAAGAAGTTCTAGGGGGAGTATGAGCCCTGTAGTTTTTATCTCATCACTCATTGTATAGACTGGATAATGGACTGCTGATTTTACTCCAGCCTATTGTGGCTATTCTCTCTCTCTCTCTCTCTCTCTCTCTCTCTCTCTCCTTTCTCTCTCTCTCTCTCTCTCTCTCTCTCTATTTCTCTCTCTCTCTCTCTCTCTCTCTCTCTCTCTCTCTCTCTCTCTCTCTCTCTCTTCTCTCCGCAGAGGTGAGTGTGTCCAGTTGTGTGCCCTTTAGGGTTTGGCTCGGCGGATGTTTACATATGGACGCCTCTGTGGGCATTCATCCCATGTGAAGGATAACCCATCTGAAGCCAGCCCAGTGCATGCTGGGAGCATGATAGATGGCCGCCGTCGTCGTCGGAGCTGGTTGAAGGCTCACCCTCGACTCGCTTCTGTGTGGAGAGAGCTATCAGACACCATCAAGCCTTTGTCACATGGCATGTTGTGTTTAAAGATAAAGCCAAAAACCACCCTCTGAGGTTGCTGCAATAACAACTTTAAGGCTTTCTAACATCAAGACTTTTTTGAATTGTTGAACACCTCATTGTATATTCTGAAATAAATCAATAAGAATGTCACTATATTGTGATGTATGATATGATTTTGCATATCTTTAATGTTCACTAAAGCCATAATATTGGGATGTGTGTGTGTGTGTGTGTGTGTGTGTGTGTGTGTGTGTGTGTGTGTGTGTGTGTGTGTGTGTGTAAGAGAAAGAGTTCTATGCGTTATGTGTGTCTGTGTCTGCGTGTGTGTGTGTGTGTGTGTGTGTGTAAGAAAGACATGGGGGGTTAGTGAGTGAGAGAGTGGTGTGTGTGTGTGTGTGTGTGTGCGCGCTGTGGAAAGCTGATGAAGCCTCTGGTTCCCTGAGTGTGTGCTGATCTAAGTGAGTGGTACTGGCTAATGTAATTTGGGATTAATTGGGGAAAGGCCTGGGCCTCCATTGGAGAGCAGCACTGCAGAAGCCATCAAGACAGATGAAATAAATAAGTGAAATGATGGCAGCTGAGAGGGCGTGTGTGTGTCTCTCTGTGTGTGTTTAATGTGTGTGTGTGTGTGTGTGTGTGTGTGTTGGGGAGGGGGGGATGGGTGAAACTGACACCAACTCCTGTCCAGTTTGTTTATTTATTCACAATGTGGCTAATTGTAATGAAGGGCCAGACATGCCTCTACTGGGAATAAGCTAACTGAGTTTGCTGCAGTGGTGTGTTTGTTTGTAAATGTGTGTGTTTATGTGTTTGCACTCATATGTGTGTGTGTGTGTGTGTGTGTGTGTGTGTGTGTGTGTGTGTGTGTGTATATATATGTGTGTGTGTGTGTTTGTGTGTGTGTGTGTGTGTGTGTGTGTGTGTGTGTGTCTGATACTGTAAGTTCACAACCTCTCATCTAGGCAGGTGCAGAGCTGAAGCGTGCAGTCCAAACCCAATGCAGGTTACACAATTGTCACCGGATATATGCTGCTGTCAACATTTTCATTGTGTTAGCTCATAGATATATATTGACTAGATGTCGCCTTGACTGCTGCAGTTCATAGGAAGGAATGCGTCAATAGAGACGCCATCGTACAGCGGGGTTCTACTCCACTGAAATGCATTGGCGTCAATACAGGCAAAGATCTATCTAACATTAAATCACCATAAATCGTCAAAATCTCAAGCGATTTCGTAGTGTTTTGGTTTGTTTCAACTGACAAACGTGTATTTACGTCGAGTCCAGAGAAAAACTAAGCTTTTTAAAATGACGAAGATAAACTTACCCGTCTAGCCCCATTGACTCCCATTCATGCTGCGCTAGCTCACCATGCTAGCTCACGACCGCCGCTAAACGAACTCTGAGTGAACTCAACCAGGTTGAGGCTGCTGCGTCTCGTTGACTCAGGTTGTAATCTCACCAGAAGTTGCTGTTGTTGTTAGATGGTAAATTGTTTGAACATTTACTTCTGTGCTTTAACACGGTCTGATACTACATAGGTCAATCATTACTTTTATAATCATGTGGCGATGCGTTTGGCGAATGATGTAGTTTACTAATTCACAAATGGAAAAGCCACTATAACGGTGATTTTCTGACGTTTCAACTGAGAAATGGAGTTTGACATCATTGTGAGAAGTCGCCGAATTTGTCGCTAGTCAATAGATAAGATTTTAATCACTCGGGATGCCCAAAAGTAGCTAAATATGTAACACTGGACAACACGGGTGAACTAGTTTAGAGCTTCAGAATCCCCGCTCCAAGATGGCGCCGGTGTTGACGTATGCTTAGAAGCTCAAGGTGACATCTAGTCAATATATATATCTATGGTGTTAGCTACCTGAATATCGAGAGTCAAGAGCTACTGTAGCTTCAAGAAACAGTCACGAGTAGGTTGGAGTGCCAGTGTCAGTGTACCAACGTTGTTCAACATGGACTTGCATTATTATTCTTAAAGGAATAGTTCGGTATTTTACACTTTAAGCCCCGTTTTCTGTATTGCCTAGCATGAAAACAAGTGTTAGACACCGAAATTTCGACGATTGAGCCTGCTTGTCGAATTTGTCATCTTTAGAATGGAGCTCTGTATGGCTTTAACATTGCTCGCTTTGTGCATGGACTATTCTGTCCTTAAAACACCCCTAAACGTTTGTGCAGCTCACCGAGTGGTTATTGGTCTTCAACGATCTTCTATAGCAAGTTTAGCAGTGAAATTCAAATTATGTTGTGTTATATTAGGCACACACGGTTGTGAGGTATCTGAAAAAGTACTTCCGGGATTTCTAAAATCCCAAATAAAAGATGACAGAAGCTGTATTTCGCTGCTAATCTTGCTATAGAAGATCGTTGAAGATCGTTGAAGACGTTGAACACTCGTTTTCATGCTCGGCAATACAGAAAACAGGATACAGGATGTATCAAACTATTTGTACAGTCAGATATACTGATGAAGCATTGGGAAGTTTGTGTATAAACCTTGACAGCATGAATTATCAAAATGCATGACAAAGCTTCTTCATCTCTGAGATGTCATCATTGAGAGACAAATCAGTAACACTTTATACAGAAGTCATCTCTATACTAATTGATGCACACCATGATATAATGTGATCAAATGTCACAGGCAGGCATAAAGCAGTAATTATAAGATGCTGGCGAATGTTATTATTTGCCAAAAGGTTGATACATTTTGTTGGAAAAAAGCACAAAATTGTTTTAATGGTAAAATATAGTTGTAAAATAAAATACAAAATATACAAAAGTGTTGGTAACATATCTTCATGTTTACAATTACTACATTTGACTCTCTCTCTCTCTCTCTCTCTCTCTCTCTCTCTCTCTCTCTCTCTCTCTCTCTCTCTCTCTCTCTCTCTCTCTCTCTCTCTCTCTCTCTCTCTCTCTCTCTCTCTCTCGCTCTCATACACACACAAACACACACACACACAAACCCCTTGTCTTGATGAGCCACTTGTTTCTCCCTCAATGCCAAGTTGCTACACTGCAACTTAAGAGGCTCCACTTGGGAAAGCCAGTTTGGCAGAGCCAGCAAGGCCCCGCTTTACTGCGCTCTTTGATTACACAATTTGGAGAGTGTCTCTCTGTGTGTGTGAATGTATAGAGGATTACCTGGATACTCCGTGTGTGTGTGTGTGTGTGTGTAACCGTGGGTGTCGGATTCACTTGTGTGCCAGACGCCGCCTCCTGTGTCCTCCTCACTCACCTTGGCCGTTCTGTCCTACAGGCAACGTTAGGCAGCAGCCACAACAACAAGGACAAATGTCACAAGTCGATGGCTGCCTCTCTTTTTCCCCCCCGCTAAATTATTTAGGCCTCGGTGTCGGACAAAGCTGCCCTGGCTCCGCTGTCGGGTAAAATAACCTGCTGGCTCACCGCGAGCTTCTTCTGCCCCACCACACATTTGCCCGAGTGCAAAGAATTATTTTATACGGATGAGTTTTCATCCCCCCCATTCCCCTCCCCCATCTACATAAGGTGACATTTGCAGCAGCAAGCTGTTGGTGAAAGTGGTCTGGTCTGATAGTTCTGCAAAAATATATGAAATAACATTCCAATGTCAAAGTATAAGATCATATATGTTTTTTTTAAGGGAGCGACTTTTTATATAAAGTATATATTTTATCGTCATCATTACTGTTGTAACACAAGGAAACACAGGTTATGTTCACTTAATAGTTTTCAACATGCAATTTATTTCTGCATTACCAAGACTCCAGCCAAGTAAGAAACACACACCCCATATCTCCCTTTTCAATCTGACAATAACAACAACTGATACACAAGTCTGAGCAGGCAGAAAATGTGTGTATCAGCAGAGAGGGAGTGTGCCCTGGCCGTGTAAGATAATTAGATGAGAGATGACAGCAGACAGGGACACCGAGCCCTGATAGACAGACAGACATTCTCTCCTTGTGCCTAATAGCGTAAGATTTAACTTGTGTATAGCTTACGCCGTCGTCCTTGAGAGGGTAATTGGATAGTGTGCACCCGTCGCAAAGGTCACTCCACTTATTACATGAGGAAAACAGTCGAGGCATCATTACCGTGACCATGCCCAACGGGATAAGAGGAAGCAATTAAAGGGGAATTGTACTG
Organism: Sardina pilchardus; assembly: GCF_963854185.1. Taxonomy (NCBI): domain Eukaryota; kingdom Metazoa; phylum Chordata; class Actinopteri; order Clupeiformes; family Clupeidae; genus Sardina; species Sardina pilchardus. The sequence goes on along the minus strand of NC_084999.1, from coordinate 5,028,422 downwards.
ACAGACAGATAGGCTGATTAAAGGTGCAGTCTGTAGTCTGGACAGCTGCTAGGGAGGGGTGGTCACAGTGTTTTGTGTTGTGTTGCGTTGCGTTGCTGTGTTAGCTTTAAGGCTGTACACATAGGGTGCCTCTCATTTGTGTTTTATACATCCTCCCTTCCTTCCTCGGTCCTCGTCCTCACTGATCTACATAAAGAATGACGGGGCGGCAACAATGGTTTAGTCTATTCAGTGTTAGTTATAGATCAGTGGGAGCGAGCCTGGAGGACCGAACATCGAGGATCGAGGAGAGAAGCTGAACGGCACCCATAGTCAGGCTGGTTGAAGGTTTAGTCTGTAGTCTGAACAGTGGCTATGGGGAGTTGTTCACCATGCTTTGTGTTGTGTTGTGTTGTGTTGCTGTGGCCTGCACACACAGGCAAGCTGGTTAAAGGCACTGTCTGTGTTGTGTTGCTGTGTTAGCTTTAAGGCTGTACACATAGCCAGGCTGGTTAAAGGCATAGTCTGTAGTCTGAACAGCTTCTGTGGAGGGGTGGTCCCAGTTCTTTGTATTGTGTTGTATTGCTATGATAGCTTTAAGGCTGTACCAAAGATCCTTGATTACTGTCTGCTTTGACCCTCTCTGGCTGTACAGATAAACAGACTGGTTTAAGGTGTAGTCTGTAGTCTGTAGTGCGAATGACTGCTGTGGAAAGGTGGCCATATATAGTGCTTTGTGTTGTGCTGCTGTGTTAGCTTGCTTTTATTCATATCTTAGTTCTTAAAATACATTTAAAAAAATCAGAATTAACTAGTCATTCAGTCAATCTCTACACAACTCTAAAATCATCTTTTGTCCAAACAGTAGGCTATCAACCTGCATTTTGCATAAAATAGAGGTGTGACTTGATCCTCTTCATCAAAGGAATCTGGATTATAGTAATCTCTCCCACCCCACCGGTCTCCCTCCCTCTCTCTCACACCTCCTGCTGAGTCGTGGTGAATGCGGCCATGTTGAGAGTGTGTCCTGTTGAGAGTGTGTCCTGAGCTGCTATGGATGTTCGGTTAGCAGGTCTCCCTGTACCGCTGCTAGCTGTTTCCCTGCTGAACTACTGTACAGCACCCAGCTTCTGCTGCAGAGAGAGAGAGAGAGAGAGAAATGGTCTAACAAGGCAAAGATCACATTTTCACTCAGGCGTTTATCCTGGACGGCTTCTGACCCAGACACATTTCAGATCTGATCAGGGGGTGAATACCGTTGCGCTCTATACAGTATGAAAGTATATTTTAAAAGAGGTGCGTCAAACCAAAAGACATCGGAAAAAGGCAGGAATGGTTCGCACTCAGTAGAAAACAGTAGACATAAGTTTTTGCTGAAGAACATACCTTTAGTAAAAATATTCTTCAGCAAAGACAGATGTCACTATTTTGCGAACCTTTCCTGCCTTTTCCTAGATCTGATCAGAGACAGGCCTGAGTTTGCTGACCAGCAGAGGCATAAAAGCTTATAACCCACAAATATATACATACAAATGGATACAAAAAACAATCCCGTATCAAAGTTCAGTCCAAAATCTAAAACACTGATTCAAGCCCCTTTCAACCAGAGAGCAACAATAGTAGCTGCAGTCAAAACTTTTTTATTGACAACTTTCCGCATAGATTGTCATAGGCATAATTTGATTACTCTCAGTGTGAGTGTGTGTGTGTGTGTGTGTGTGTGCGCGCGCTTTGGCCCGTGCTTTGCTGATTGCACTGCCTCATGTGAGATGTGGTTACTGGTATAATACAGGGTGGGAGTGGCGTGTGCATGACAAGGGTAAGTAATTGATTAGCTGAGGTCAGCGCAAGCGATAATCCAGCTAGTGCTACTTTCACATGGGGACCGCTCTTCGCAGACACCCTCTCGCGGGCCCAGACAATGAGCTCACCTAATAAGGGCCTTATTTGTAATCAAATCTGTCATTAACTATTCAACGGATCAAAGGTTCAGCGTCCATTGTTGCTGCGTCAAGTAGCCTTTTATGGACTTAGCGGATGAAACTAAATTAGAGTGAGGGGGAGCAGCTCATGAATTATTTGGGCCGGCTACTCTGCTTACCTGTGTCTGTCCAGGAAGAGGTCACCGCGGCGACGGCCTGGGGAGGGGGGAGCGGCTTAGCGTCAATCAGGCGGAAACACAATCGGCAGGTCGGGCGAGCTGGCGGGCTCTGTTCTGTGCTGGACTCTGGTGCAGAGCCGGAGCACTGAGGGCTCTGTGAGTGACCACGACGGCTCTGTGAGTGACCACGACTCGGCTCTGGACTCCGGTTCTGTGAAGATCTTGATGGTGATGAGCTGGTGGTGGTGTAGGAATGTCAGCACATGCTCACACACACACACACACACACACACACACACACACAAACAAACAAACACAAACACACACAAATGATCACTACACACATAAATACAAAGATATTAGATATTTAGCTAATTTGTTTTTTGGGTAACACTTTATAATAACTACACACAATTCATCATTTATTAAGCATTTGTTACCTATTAGTTAATGGTTTGTTCATCATTAGTAATTTATTGTTCATGTATAATTCATCATCAGTAAAGCATTTGTTCACAAAGTTATAAATGGTTTGTTCATAGTAAATAAAAACAATGTTTGCAAATACATGGTTTATACCTTATAAATAATGAAACAACCATTTATAAATTAAATCATTTCCCTATTAAGAACCAGTTACAAACTATTAGTAAATGTTTTGATCATCATTTGTAAAGCATTACTCCTATGTTAATTCTCATACTGTAATTCATGATTAACTCAGGAGTTACAAGTGGTTAGTTAATGATATTTGTGAGCTCATCTAAAGTGAGGACTGAATATGCCTTGCTACACATTTACAAATGAGTTATAAAGGTTACATTTGCATTTATTCATTTAGCAGAGACTTTCATCCAAAGAGACACTATCAATGAAAGTAAAGAGCAACCTGGGGATTGAACCCCCAACTATTTGGCTTACAGCATGCTAGCCCAGTGCCTTATCCACTACACTACCTCTGGCCACTGCTATTATAACTATAAATTCAGAAATATAAAATAGACGCGCTTGTTTACTATGAACAAACATTTATAATTGTGTATACGCATGATTTACAGATGAGAGTTAAGGTAGGAATTATGCTTTAAAATTAAGAACACAGCATTTAATAACATGCTAAACAGTGTGTAGTAGACACTCTTGCATAGTTTTACTTCAGTATACAGTACGTCGGTCAATTACTTGTATACTATAACTCTCTAACTATTGTATCAATGCGCTGCTTAGTGCTACATCAAATGTAGTCATACGCATAACAGGAAAGTAGTTCTCTTAAAACAAGTAAAAGTAGATCCCATCTACTTTTGCACACTAGCAGAGGTGGTGTAGTGGTTAAGGAGCAGGGCTATCATTCTGTAGCCTGTTCAGTTGAGGGTTCGATTCCCAGCTTCTGCGTTTGTGTTTAATTTAATTGACGTGTATGTTGCTCTGGATAAAATTGTCAGCTTAATGAATGAATGTGAATGTAGTATTTACAACTCATTTGCAAATGTGTAGCAAGGCATAAAAAGTCCTCACTTTAGATGAGGTCACAAAATATCATTAACTAACCACTTGTAACTCCTGAGTTAATCATGAATTATAGTATTAGGAAGTGGTTTATAAAACATGTATTCACATCCTTACTAATCATTAGTGCATACAGTATGTAACAACTGTTAAATAATGATATAGTACTTCATTAACAAAATGTTATTGTATGATCTATTAAGTATTAGCAACAATTTATACATATCTTAGAAATAGGCTTATTCACTATGAACAAACCAATAATAACTTTGTGCACAAATGCTTGACTGATGATAAATTATGCATGAACAATTAATTACTAATGATGAACAAACCATTAACTAATAGTTAACAAATGCTTAATAGATGATGAATTGTGTGTAGTTATTATAAAGTGTTACCGTTTTTTGCTAAGCAAAGCAATTTCCTCTTGATTTGTACCATACAATCATGCATATAAAAATGATACAATGACACATTTGTTTTTATAAATGATACACTGTCACTTTAAGGTAATTGAAGGTTCTCATGATCATCTTTTGACTTTTCCATTCAAATATACCACATGGCTAAGCCATAATAAAATTATTGAAGACTTCAAGACTCACCAATTCTATTATACAAAGGCAAAGACCACTCTTTGTGTCCTTGTCCTTTTTCCAAATCACAGCTGAGTGCAGCATACCGTATGTTAAAGTAACATGCTGTTTCTGCATTTGGACATTGAGATCGTTCTCTAAGAAGAGTGAAAAGCAGTTAGCAGTTAAGCTACTCATATTTATTGGCATGTGCTAGCACTTAACAACATTCGGCCTATGAGTCTAAACAGTTCTCATGATTCCCATTTTGCCTGCCCTTGCAGCTCACTTTGGCTAATCAATCCACTGACTATAGGCACATTTGAATATTATGGACAATACAATCATATTTTGACAATTAAGCTAAAGATGTACAATGTAATGGCCTGTTGCTATCTTGGCATTTCTGTTTGCTATTAAAATGAACTTCCTTGTCTTTGTTGTCTTTATGATTTCCTTATAACTTTGTTTGCATTTCATACTTGTATAAAAATGACATGCCCAACCCTGGAACTCTCTCTCTCTCTCTCTCTCTATCTCTCTCTCTCTCTCTCTCTCTCTCTCTCTCTCTCGTTCGCTCGCTCTATCATGTGTGTGTGTATCCAGGTAGCCTATGTTCCAAATTATGTTAGTAAGGTAACTTTCAAGTCAGATCTGCATGAGGAACAGTGAGAGGACACCCGTGTTCTGTTTGTCTGTTTGATAAATATGTCCTTCTCATCTCAAAGTTTCAATTTGGAATCGGAATAATGGTTTTGTATGTGTTAGTCAACTTTGCAGAATACATTCAGGGCTACACTCAAAGCATTTGCAGCTGAAGGCCTGGCAAAATCGGCTGGCAAAGTCCCTGGGTGCTTCTCAACTTCTCTCCTTGATCCTCGATGCTCGATCCTCCAGGCTCGTTCCCACTGATCTATAACTAACACTGGATAGACTATCCCATTGTTGCCGCCCCATCGTTCTTTATGTAGATCAGTGAGGACGAGGACAGAGGAAGGAAGGGAGGATGTATAAAAGACGAATGAGAGGCACCCCGTGTTTCTGGGCTAAATTGTGGTGCCCCCTCTGCCCTTTGATGCCCTATACA
>NC_084999.1:5005668-5018168 GCF_963854185.1 Sardina pilchardus | reverse complement strand
TGGCGGCGCAGCGCACTCCAGGTTGGCGAGAGCTACGGAGGCTGCCAGCAGAGGAGGGATCCTGACAGGCTAAGAAAAATGTCATCAGTCAGAGAGCCAGGCCTGTGTGTGTGCGTGTGTGTATCTATCTCTCTCGTGTATATCTCTGTGTGTGTGTGTGTGTGTGTGTGTTTGTGTATGGCACCTGTGTATGATGGAGAGGGATTCACACTGTGAAAACAGGGCGGTGCTCTCTCTCTCTCTCTCTCTCTCTCTCTCCCTCTCTCTCTCTCTCTCTCTCTCTCTCTCTCTCTCTCTCTCTCTCTCTCTCTCTCTCTCTCTCTCTCTCTCCCTCTCTCTCCCCACTGTGGGGGTCGGGGGGCGTCTCACTGTGTCCACAAATAATGTGCTTTTCCAGCAAGATCCTCTGTGACCTGGCCCCCCATGGAGATTCATAACCATGGAGTGTGTGTGTGTGTGTGTGTGTGTGCGTGTAGTATAGTGGAGGCAGATGTGTGTATTTCAGTCATGGTGTGTGTGTGTGTGTGTGTGTGTGTATGTGTGTGTGTATGCAGGTTTATGGAGGCAGATGTGTATTCTAGTCAGGTTGTGTGTGTGTGTGTCTGTCTGTCTGTCTCTGTGTTTGTGTGTATGTGTGTGTGTGTGTGTGTGTGTGTGTTTGTGATTCATTAGGAGATGACTCCCTGCACACACACACCTCTGCTTGTTCTTCTCTGTTTGCCATGTAAATGAAGCGAGCCCCAGCCCTGACTGCTCGTCTCCCAAGGTTAACGGACTTGTGTGTTTGCATTGTTTAATATCACAGAGGTTCTCCCTCTATTACCACATTACCATGGACAGACAGATTAAATTAATTTAATCAGTCTTCATTCTCGGAATGTGTGCTCCTAATTTCAAGTGTGTTCATTAGTGTAGGTGTACATGTGGATGTGGGAGCTGGTGTTATTTATGAGGGATGGTTGCTGTGCTGTTACATTGCAAATGAGGAGAAAAACAGAGACTTTCACTTTAAGGAGACTTGAGGAAGTGGGGGCTTTACAGTTCTCATGCTAACCAGGAAGTGCAGAGTCATGGAGTGAGCTGCAGTGAGAAGCACATGTAGTGAGTGAGGAGCTGCAGTGAGAAGTGCATGTGGAGAACTGCTGCTCAAGACAATTGCTGGAGTGGGGAAGGATTGAACTTGCTGGCCATTTCCAGGGATGCTACTGGTGAATGTTTCTTCTTGTTTAATTTAATTTAATTAAAAGTTTAATGCTAAAAACGATTTCTGAAGATGCTAAAGCTAATATAGGTAATTTGTAATTGATTTGTGCTAATGCTAGCTAATGTGTAGTTTATGTGTAGCATGTAGCAATGTTGTTTAGTGAAATTCATATAAAGATTAAGGAGGAAAATGAGTCATTTGTAAGCAGTTTAGTAATTGCTGTATTTTGTATTTGTTTGTCTTTTTCTTGTAAAGGTTTTCAACCTAACCAAGCTAACTAACCTGACAGACTAACCTAAATGTTGTGAATAAAGCAAGGAAGGTTTATGAAGAAACGGTTTGAGTTGCTTCCATTCAAGTGTAGCCCTGTTGATGGCCAAGGCCTTTTTCGAGTTTGGGCAGAAGTGCAGTATAAACCCCCGATAACTTGACAGTTGAAAACCACCGGCACAGAAAAGCAACGCCGTGGTGCAGAAATCAAGATGGCAGTCGAAGCTCTCGGAAAAACAGTGGATCAGCTGAAGAAAGACAGAACAGTCGCAAAGATCTCCTTCACGAAGCAAGCTAATTACCTCAGTCGTAAAGCAGGTGAATTAACTGAGTCAGAACTGAGACAAGAATTTATGAAGCTCTCTATCGATTCAAGGAAAGTCATTGAGGCCAATGACGATTACAGGACTGGGTTAGAAGCAGAGCTTGCAAGCAAGGATGATGGTGATGATGAACAGCTTAGTCCAGAGCAGGATGCAAGCCTAAAGAAATCTGCCAGTGAATGTGAGCAAAAGTTCAATGATGTAAAGCAGATTGTTCAAGCCAACCTCTGGAGCAGATATGGATCAGAAACGCTAGAGGCTGCTTTTGGCGAAGCTGAAAAAGCCTGTAGGAATGCATATGGAATACCTGTGGAAAGCAGTAACTGTGAAGGATATGAAGTTCACCTTACTGTATTGGAAAAGATGATCAAAGAAACATCTGTTGCATTCGCAGCCTGGGAGTCATGGATGCCTGCAGAAGAGGACAGGGACTTTCGGAAGCGGAACAAAGACCTGAGAGTGGCTTACAATGAGCTTGACATGAGAAAAGCTGAGTTTGCCAGAGCACGAAGGATCGCTGTGGAGAAGCAAGGTACAGGTGTGAATCAGCAACCAGCTGGACCAAGAATCCCAGTAGTGAAAATTAAGCCAACCAAACTACCCACGTTTAGCGGCTATAAAAGAGACTTCCACCGTTGGAGGACAGATTGGGAAAGCCTTCAGAAGCAGGGAGAGCCAACCGGTTCACCAGAGGTGAAAAAGATTCAGCTTATTGATAGTGTGGAAGAAAAGATTGTAAAAGATCTCCGCCTGTCAACCTATAGCACAGCAGATGATATTTTCAGAGTGCTAGCAAATAGATATGGTAACAAATATGCCATTGCTCTAGAAATTGTTGAGGAGCTTGAGAAGATTCCACCTGTTAAAGGAAATCAGCCGAGAAAGGTAGTAGACCTTATACAGACAGTAGAGAAAGCGCTCGCTGATCTCACAGATCTAGGAAGTACTGGTGCCATCAAAAACCCACTGGTGGTGAAGTCTTTAGAGAGCAAGCTTCCTGAGTTTGTGAAGAAGGATTGGCTGATGTACATGGTGGATCCTAGCAGCGGTGTCACTCAAGACAACCACTTTGACAAGCTTCTAGATTTTCTGAAGAAGCAAGAGGAGATCTTCGAGAGGCTAGATCACCTAAGAATCACAGACAAGCCAGAGAAGCCAGACAAAGCAGAAAGAAAGTTCAACAAGAAATATGCCTCAACTAAAGCCACAAAGAAAGATGATTCTGGAGAGGGGTGTATTATCTGTGGAGATGAGAAGCATAAGGACAGGATTTTCTTCTGCAAAAAGTTCAAGAGTCTGAAGCTATCTGAAAAGGAAGATGCTGTGAAAAAGATTGGTGCCTGCAGGGAGTGCTTGGGATGTCATAAGTCTCATGATGGCTGCAGAGACACCTACCTGTGCAGAAATGCAGACTGCAATAAGAGAGGCTCCTCAGATCATCACTTCTTTCTCTGTCCAAGAGGAAACAAAAAGAGGCGTGAGTCTGAGAGACCTCAGACAGATGACAGAGACAAAAAGAGCTTAACTGAGGAACAGAAGAAGTTCTTGGAAGAACTTTCCCCAGAGTTAGCTGAGAGATGCAGGAAGGCCTTCACCAATAATTCATCGAGGGTCACCTGTTCTACCAAATGCCAGACAAGCCTTCTCAAAGAAAGTGGATTGAGAGAGCTGCCTGTCATTATGATGTTGATGGAAGTGACCGCCAATGCAGGTCAAAAGATCGGAGCCCTTGTGGATCTGGCTTCGGACACTAATTATATAACTCATAAAGCAGCCAACAGGTTGAATCTTAGGAGTGAGAAGATCACACTTGTTGTGCACGGAGTTGGTGGAATGGCTACCAAAGTAGCCACAAGAAGATACCTCCTCAGGGTTCGAATCAAGACCTCCAAGGGAACTGAGAGGGCCCATGAACTAATCTGTTATGGGCTGAAAGAGATCGCCAAAGTTCACCAGGTTGTTAGGCCTGAAGAGCTTAGGAGATTCTTCCCTGAAGTTGAACTTGAAGAGTTGAGGAGACCTGAGGAGATTGACTTGCTCATAAGTCACAGAGAAGGGAGACTTGCCCCACAAAGGGTGAAAGTTGTGGGAGATCTTGTCTTGTGGGAGAGTCCTCTCGGAAAGACAGTAGGTGGCGCGCACCCTGATCTGTTTGAGCAAGTAAACATGGAAGCGCATGAGTCGACGACGCACTTTGCTCGTTCTATGAGAACAGCTGCCATCAAATATGAAGAGATTCCTGAGGAGATCCCCTTCATGATGAGGACACTTCGCAGTCAAGACACCATCATTAAAGCTAGACATACAGCTGCAGCTCACCGTGACTTCCTTGAGTGGTGGCGATGGGACAGCATCGGTGCAGCCTGCGAGCCCAAATGTGGTGGATGTCGCTGTGGGAATTGTCAGCCTGGAGGAAAGGAGATGACCTTAGCAGAAGAAAGGGAACTTGAAATCATAAAAGATGGTCTTACGTACGTCATAGAGGATGAACACAGCAAGTATCCACACTGGGATGCAAAGTATCCTTGGATAATGGATCCTGCTTGCCTTCCCAATAACCGAAGTGGAGTTGAGTCCACCTTCATAAGAACTGAGAGAAGGCTCAGGCAGGAACCAGAGTGGCTTGCTGCTTACACTGCTCAAGTCCACGAAATGCTTGAGCGCGGGGCTGCAAAGAGACTCACAAAGAAGATGACTGAGGACTGGAGAGGACCAGTTTGGTATGTGAGTCATCTAGTAGCACCAAACCCCCACTCTGTCACTACTCCAGTGCGCCTTGTGTGGAACAGCAGTCAAAAGTTCAAAAGAGTGAGCATGAATGACCTGCTGCTCAAGAGGCCGGATGTATTAAACCCCATCAGAGCCGTCCTGCTAAGGTTTAGGAAAGGAGTGCATGCAGCCTTAGGAGACATCAGGAAGATGTATAACTCGGTGTGGCTGGAGGAACGCGAGATGCATCTGCACAGATTCCTTTGGAGGGACCACCAGGACGAAGAGATAGGGGAGTACGTCATCACAAGGGTGAATATAGGGGACAGGCCTGCTGGATGCATAGCGCAGCTAGCTATGCGAGAAACTGCAAGGCTGACCAAGTTTTCTCACCTGGACGAGGCGCGAAGGGTGCTGGAGGAAGACAGCTATGTGGATGATGTCCTCACATCCCACAATGATGCAGACAGACTTAGTGAAGTGACCAAGGAGATTGAGGAGATTCTGCAAGCAGGTGGATTTTCTCTGAAGCCATGGGTCCTGTCTGCGCAAAGTGGGAGGCAGGGAGGTGAGGCAACAGACATCACAACGAGGACACTTTCTGAGATGCACAAGACGCTTGTCCTGCCTAATCAAATGAAACACGAGGATAACAAGGCATTAGGCATTGGGTATCTAGCAGAGGAGGACAAACTGTACATGATGGCATCAATCAACTTCTCCAGAAGGAGAGGGAAAATGAGAACGGGCCAAGACCTGTTGATGGAGGAGGTGAGATCAAGAACACCTGATCCCCTCACTAGAAGACTACTACTGAGTCAAGTTGCTGGGCTCTATGACCCAATTGGACTCGTTACACCGCTAAAGCAGAAAGGTGCCATCCTTGTAAGGAAAGCATTCCAGGAAACAGGGAGTGGAAATCTGGCCCAAAACACCTGGGACAAGCCACTTTCTGAGGGCCTCAGGGAGGAGGCCATCAGGCTGTTTGAAGAGTATGCACAGCTGGGACAAGTAAAGTTTCAGACAAGCCTTACACCACTAGGATGGAAGGGAAAACCCTGGGCTATCACCTTCTCAGATGGGAGTGACAAGTCCTACGGAGCAGTTCTGTACCTGAGATGGGAAACAGATGAAGGTATAGACATCAGGTTGGTGGAGTCTAAGGCCAAGCTGACGCCACTGGACCAGAAAGGGGATGCTGTAAAAGCTGAGGTCTGCGGCGCTGTGTTTGCAGCCAGACTGAGGAAGTATATGGAGAGGCATGGACGGATGGAGATAGAGCGGTGGTTTCATCTAGTCGACAGCCAAACAGTTTTGGGAGCTATTCAGCGAGACAGCTATGGCTACCAAACATTCTTTGCCAATAGGATAGGAGAGATCCAAAGGTCTGTGTCAGTTGAAGACTGGTGGTGGGTCCCAGGGAGCCTCAATATAGCAGACATCATTACAAGAGGGGCCGCTCTGAAGGATCTGCAAGAGACGTGGCAAAGTGGACCGGAGTTTTTGAAGAAGCCATTAGAAGAATGGCCAATAAAGTCTGCTGGGGAAGTTGTAGCTGATGCGAGGGACAGCATTATTAAGCTACAGAGAAAGGCCTTTTCAGCAGTAGTGACAAGAGGTCAAATGAAGAGATGTCGCTCCCAGGAGCACACCAAAGCTGAAGACTCTGTTGAAAGGAATGGTGCTGAACCAACTCACCTGACTGTCTGCCCCGATGCATCGGAAGTTGATCCTGGAATGAAACAGGGTGAAGTTGCAATGAGGAAAACACTTTCCAGTTCAGCAGTTAAGAGTCTTCTGGATGTGAAAAGATTTAGCTGCTTGTCCAGGCTGGTGAATGTCGTTGCTTGGGTGAGACAGGTTGCTGACAGCTGGCTACACCTGAAATATCACACCCAAGAGAAATCAAAGTGGGAGGCATCACTCTCTAAAGGAGAATCTAAAGTTCTTGCTCTCAATGTTGAAAACTGTGAGTATGCCTTCAGAACTCTCTCTGTGGCAGCTCAAGAAGGCATAACATTTCCCGACACTACTCTCAACAGGCTAGTGGTAGTTAAGCATGAAGATGGACTTCTTCTCTGCGGCGGCAGAATCCAGGCCTTCAGAGAAGACAAGTCTTTAGTGCCCATTCTCCCTCAAGATGCGTGGATTTCTACACTGCTTGCACAAGAAGCACACAATGTCAATCATGAGGGTATAGCAGGAACACTGTTGAGGATGAGGAGAAAAGCCTGGGTGGTTAAGGGAAGACGGATAGCCAAAAAAGTAGTGGATAGTTGTATCATCTGCAGAAAAATGAGAGGAAAGAGATGTCAACAAATAATGAGTGACTTACCACCTGAGCGGACCACGCCAGCAGCTCCTTTTCAGTTCACTGCCGTTGACCTGTTTGGGCCATATGAAGTAAAAGATGAGGTGAAGAAGAGAGTGAAGCTGAAGGTGTGGGGTATCGTGTTCAGTTGCATGGCATCCAGAGCCATTCATGCTGATATTGTCAGTGATATGTCTGCAGAAGGATTTCTGCTGGCCTATCAGAGGTTTACGTCACTGAGGGGACACCCCAGCAAGGTATGGTCTGACCCAGGCACTAACTTTGTCGGGGCCAAACCTGCCCTTGAAGATCTGTATCAGTTCCTGGAGCACCTGGAAAGATCAGGAGTGGAGGAAAAGGCGGCCAAGCATGGCACTAAGTGGTCCTGGAAGATCCATCCTGCGGACTCGCCACATAGAAATGGAGCAGCTGAGGCAGCAGTGAGAACTGTGAAGAGAGCTCTCCAAAATGTAGGTGGCAATGGAGTCTTCACATGGGGAGAATTCCAGACGTTTGTGTATATGGCAGCCAATCTGGCCAATGAGAGGCCTGTAGACGCAAGAGCACAAAGCCAAGAGGATTGTGTGGAGTATATCACTCCAAACTCTCTCTTGTTGGGGCGGGCGAGCTTGAGAGGAGACCCAGGAGACTTCCAGTTCGAAGGGTACCCTTACAAAAGGCTGAGAGTGATCCAGGCAGAGGTCAATAAGTTCTGGAAGAAGTGGTGTCAATTGGCAGGCCCAAACCTCTTTGTTAGAAGCAAATGGCACACGAAGGAGAGGAATGTTGCAGTGGGAGATATTGTTTGGCTTGCGGACCAGAACGCCCTAAGAGGTCAGTTCAAATTAGGTAGAGTGATCAGTGCATGTCCTGATGAGAAGGGAGTTGTCAGAGACGTCAGAGTCAGGACGTTTCCCAGCTATCCTGTCATGTTCAAGAGGCCGTCCCATGAAGAACGCAGTAGGAGTACACCAGCGACGAAGAAGCTGCCCAACAAGATCCCTGCTACAATTCTGCACAGGGACGTCAGGCGTCTTGTTGTGTTGATACCAGTGGAGGAGCAACGAAGAGAAGATCCGGCATGCTCCAAAGAAACATGATGTGACCTCCTTGGGTTCTGCGACCAGGAGCTCAAGTGGGAGGTGTGCTGTTACATTGCAAATGAGGAGAAAAACAGAGACTTTCACTTTAAGGAGACTTGAGGAAGTGGGGGCTTTACAGTTCTCATGCTAACCAGGAAGTGCAGAGTCATGGAGTGAGCTGCAGTGAGAAGCACATGTAGTGAGTGAGGAGCTGCAGTGAGAAGTGCATGTGGAGAACTGCTGCTCAAGACAATTGCTGGAGTGGGGAAGGATTGAACTTGCTGGCCATTTCCAGGGATGCTACTGGTGAATGTTTCTTCTTGTTTAATTTAATTTAATTAAAAGTTTAATGCTAAAAACGATTTCTGAAGATGCTAAAGCTAATATAGGTAATTTGTAATTGATTTGTGCTAATGCTAGCTAATGTGTAGTTTATGTGTAGCATGTAGCAATGTTGTTTAGTGAAATTCATATAAAGATTAAGGAGGAAAATGAGTCATTTGTAAGCAGTTTAGTAATTGCTGTATTTTGTATTTGTTTGTCTTTTTCTTGTAAAGGTTTTCAACCTAACCAAGCTAACTAACCTGACAGACTAACCTAAATGTTGTGAATAAAGCAAGGAAGGTTTATGAAGAAACGGTTTGAGTTGCTTCCATTCAAGTGTAGCCCTGTTGATGGCCAAGGCCTTTTTCGAGTTTGGGCAGAAGTGCAGTATAAACCCCCGATAACTTGACAGTTGCAATGCATCATATCCACCCAGGCACGTTCAGCTTCGCTTAATTCTTTTGGTATGATCTGAAACGTGTGATGACACGAGTGCCTTTTTTCTTTTCATTTACTTCTTAACTAGGCTCATCATATTAGAGAGGGGCTGCCACATGTTCAATAGCAGTGTGCATACTTCTGTCCAATGAGGTCTGGGGGAGTATACATGTATGCATGTGTGTGTGTGTGTGTGTCTGTCTGTCTGTCTGTCTGTCTGTCTGTCTGTGTGTGTGTGGTTCTATGAGAGTGAACACATGTTTTTTTTAAAAGAGAGTATGTTGCTGTGAAAACTGTCAAACTGTCGATTTCCACAGATGAATGTTCAGCTTAGTAACCGATATATTGCGACAATGTATTTGGAGAGAGTTTAAATGCCGTTTTAATATCCGCATGTTGTTTTGTTCAACCCACAGTGCTAAATTACAGTCCCATAACCCTGTGCTGGCTTGAGGTGGAGGACAGGTGCATTTGTCTAGTCTTGGATATCAAGATGCTATTTACATTTGCACAAACTGTCCGTACAAACACACCTTAACCATAAAAAAAAAAAAAACAGAGCAAACCTGTCTAGTGTCACTCTGAACTTGTGATATCCTTTCCCTGCTCTGATCAGCAAGCGCTGTTGTTTGTGCCTCATGATCTGGCCTCTGGCTTGGCAAAGGCTCTGACGGAGAGAGAATAGCCTCCTCTCATTCCAAGAGCTGAACACACAAAAGCGTCGGAACCGAACAAGAAGAGCACGGAAGAAAGAGAGGAGAAAGAAAGGGATCAGGAGGGAGAGAAAAAAATGCCCCCTGTGACAGAAATGTGGTGTGACCTTCTGTTGTGCTCCTGGTGTTTGCTGGCAAGCAAGAAAGAGAGAGAGAGAGAGAGAGAGAGAGAGAGAGAGAGAGAGAGAGAGAGAGAGAGAGAGGGAGAGAGATGGGGAAGGAGGGAGAGAGAGAGAAAGAGCAGAAACGACAGAAAAGGGCCATATCATCTGTGCTGTGTAGGCTGAAACTGGCAGCGTCGCTAAGCTGGCCAAAGCCTCTAAAAGCCTTAGCGTTGTCACTACAAATTTCTGTGCTCATGACGGAAGATGACATTGTGTCGTGCAGCCAGAGGCGTCCTGCAGCCATGCCACAGGCGGCGGGGATAACCAGATGTTGCTGCCCGAGGTGGCGCTGGGTGTGTGCTGCGCTGCACAGCCTGGGGGGTGGCGGGCAAGAGGGGGGGGGGTGGGTTGTTGGGAGAGAAGTGGTGGTGTGTGTGTGTGTGTGTGTTGGGGGGTGGACCATAAAAGCCCTCAGCACCAGGAGCCTAACAGCAGAGGTAACCTTGCCGGGAGTCCTCCCTGCTGGAATGTATCTGTGTGTACAGGTGTGTGAGGTGTGTGTATCTGTGTACAAAGCAGTGTGAGTGTGTGTGTGTGTGTGTGTGTGTGTGTGTGTGTGTGTGTGTGTGTTTGTGTTTGTGTTGATTTTAGATGCTACTCCACCTGTCAGATTGCCAAAACTAATTGTCATGAAGTGCAGAGTTATGCACCCCTCTGATGGCCACATGCGATGCTTTAAGAGGGTTTAAGATCTCCTTATGACACAGTGAGTGTCATTTCTGTAAGAAATCACTCAAAAGTGTGAATATTTTTCTTTGGGAGGTTTTTTTTTTCTTCAAACTGTGAGTGTATTCGTGTTTCGGTATGTGCGTGTATCACATATAAATGTTTCTGTGTGAGCATGACTGACTGTAATGTGTGTATCCATGCACAAACACAATGTATATTTATGTGTGTGTGTGTGTGTGTGTGTGTGTGTGTGTGTGTGTGTGTGTGTGTGTGTGTGTGTGTGTGTGTGTGTGTGTGTGTGTGTGTGTGTGTGTGTGTGTGTGTGTGTGTGTGTGTGTCTGTGTCTGTGTGTGTGTGTCTGTGTGTGTCTGTGTTATCTTTGTGTCCTCGGCCCCACAGATCTGCTAGACCATGGAGGGGCTGGAGACATCACACCCCGTTGCTCTGTGAACTGCCTCCCATTGCCCTGGCAACTGACCCCATAAGTCCCTGCAGGGCCCGCCCATTTGAGGGGTCACAGCACAGACTGGCTCCCTTACCCATCAATCATGCTCCTCAGCTCCTCTTGTAGCTTTAGGGTGCAGTACGGTATGGTTTAGGCCTGTGTGCGTGTGTGTGTGTGTTACATGTGTATACATATACAACCCCCCCCCCCCCCCCACACACACACACACACACAGGGAGAGAGACATCATACAGCAGTAGCAGCACCAGTCCCACAGCATGATGGGTGATGAGACCTATAGGCAGAGCACAGAGCCATGCAGCATCATTATATCATTCTAGCTTCTTGGCGATGTGGTAATTGGAAATCGAGGAGATGGCAGCGCCTCAAGCAAGAGTTCATTGATTGAGGATCACAGAGAACACGGCCAAAGGGCTCAAAGTCAAACGGGCACGCTACAGTATTAGGTGTCGCCACCGACATCATACATTTGACGTCAAAAACGTGAATTTCCAAATGTGCGCCATCTTGGTGTATTGAATATAATTGCTGGCTGTGCTCCATAGGGCAGTATTATTTAGATGAAGATAATTTATGTTATTTTATATTAGTCTTTTGTTATTTGTTGAGTGGTGTACTTTGAGAGCAAAGATTAACCAGAGTCAAATTCTTTGTTTTGTCAAACCTGGCCAATAAAGTTGAATAACAGTTGAATAAGTTGAATAACTATTTCAAATAGATTTGAATAAACTTGCCCAACTACGAATACAATGAACACATAGCTGCTGCTTGTTTATGTTGCTATGCTGCTTGTAGCTGTCTTCGTTTGGTGGATAGTAGGCTACAGCCAATAAACCTGTCTTCATAAGGTAACTGATCATGTAACTCACACTCACCAGACTCTTCTATTTACAACTGTCTCTTACTGGAGTAGGAAGTAATCAACATCACAGGTAGCCCGGAGAGGTGCTGTATAGCCCTGTATGTCTCGGAAGAACTAGAACGATGACCTCATAGCCCTGTTTCTATACTCTACATCAGCCTTTTCCAGCGCAGGTTTTGTTTGTTTGTCTGTCTGGTTGGTTGGTTGGTTGGTTGTTTGTTTTTCACACTGCAGGCCATTTATATAATGTCAGTGTGTTTTTTCCAGTGCTATCATTAAGTGCAGAGGAGCTTGATGGGCTCCCTGGCCCAGCTGCCCCTGAATGCCAGTGTGTGTATTTAGTGTGTGTGTGTGTGTGTGTGTGTGCGCTCTAAGTGTTAGGTGATAATTGTTCAACATGTATTATCAGCTGGACACCACCTCAACTAAGTGCATGTTTGGCACAACTCGCACCAACTGCTACAGCGTATTATTACTGACGAACAACTGTCAGTCAGACTTATCAAATTACGGACAAATTGACTGCGCGGCCTCTTCTAACGTCTCAGACATTACAAACACGAGCGTCATCATTTCTTCCGACTGCTTCTCTCGTCTTGAAGAAATGCTTTCATCATTTTTAGAGGTGACTGCCTCGCCTTGCGTTCGGCTGAGGACAGCTTGAGTGATTTGCTTTAAATCAACTCTTTGACAGTCGGCAATAACTTCTATCCTCGGCTGCACTGTCCCCACGTCTGCTAATTCTTAGCCGGAATGTCGGCGTTGAAGTCTAGCTAATTGCCTCTTTCCGCTGGCGGACAGTCACACGGAGTTCTTCTGTACGCTGTCCTCGTGCACTGACGTGACTGACAGCTGGGAGGGAGTGTGAGCGCAGCGCGGGAATGTCTCCTCCCACATCATCCTCTCCTCTGGCCGGTGGAATAGAGCTTCCTGCACTGCTAGAGACAGACCAGGGAAGAGACAGA
>NC_084999.1:4980668-5000668 GCF_963854185.1 Sardina pilchardus | reverse complement strand
ACGGATGAGTGAGTGTCGTCTTGTCTTCTGGAAAGGGATTTGTCCACTTAAATAAGCAGGCCAAATCAGCCACCCTTACAGCCTGACATGTCTGCATTAACACAGCCTCTGCGTCACACAAGGATGAGACATTTGGTTCCTCTCAAAACATCTTCTAAAAAGACACAATGACCAATAAAAGGACAAAGATATTATAGCAATCTGTGTTATGCATATGGTAGTAAAAAAAAAGTGTGGATCAGTAGAATATAAATTTCAGTTATCTGCATTTAAATTTAATGATATAATAAACTGATATGAAAATATCTGATATATAAAAAATCCCTTGATAGTGATAGTGTTTGAGGTTCCACACCTGATTTAATTTGATATGACATTTAAATATCCTAATCTCCATGGTCATCCTATTAACAGTGATAAATGTGTTCAAATGAATGAATGGCTCTGGACATCAGTGTTCATGGAGAAGGACTTCCGTTCCCCATCGCTCATAATGTGCTCTGACAATGAATAAAGATTTAATTTGCGGCCGGTCGGATCGCGTAAGCCATGCCCAGTCTCCTCCAGTGTGGGGGCACTGCGGGGACCCACGCCAAGCTCCTCCGAGACCACTTCTCATGTCTCATCAGCGTTAGGGCCTCACGCTCACATCTAATAAACATCTGGGCCTCCTCAAGGACCCGCTACTTATTACACACAACACTCAAGACGAGAGGCTGCATGTGGACCCATTCATTATCCTCGTGTGTGTGCGTGCGTGCGTGCGTACGTGTCAGTGTGTGTGTGTGTGTGTGTGTGTGTGTGTGTGTGTGTGTGTGTGTGTGTGTGTGTGTGTGTGTGTGTGTGTGTGTGTGTATGTGTGTGTGTGAGAGAGAGAGTCTGTATTAGTCCATGTAAAAAAACTTCAGTATATTTTATAGTGCAACATTGAATATATTAGTATATACATTTCTGAAGAGCCCACCATCAGAAAGTCATAATTATCAAATGAATGGATGCTTGCCATGCCAAGGATGGGCTTGGTTCTTATATGATCTGAATCTGTGTTTATTTTCAGCATAACTGGTCACTGTAGAGGAGGGCGGTGGTCTACTGTTGCGTGTGGAGGACACAGACTCCTGTGTGTGTGTGTGTGTGTGTGTGTGTGTGTGTGTGTGTGTGTGTGTGTGTGTGTGTGTGTGTGTGTGTGTGTGTGTGTGTGTGTGTGTGTGACTCTATGAGGACTGTGATAGGAGGGTGACCGAGTGTAAAGTGCTGTAAGGTGAGACGGAGGTCAGTCTTTCACACACACACACACACACACACACACACACACACATAGGCTACTTACACATAAATACATGCATACAGGTTCAGAAATTCATATTTTCAGACGCATTAGTACACACCCACACACACACACACACACGGACACACACACACACACACGGACACACACAAACACATACACACACACACACACACACACACACACACTCACACAAACCCACAAATGGCGAATAATATACTGCAGAGAGAGAGATAAAAAAACATCACATTCCTGTTCTGAGGCATCCTCACCTGGTGTTGTTATTGTGGCTTTTCTGGAGAAAGTGACTCAGCCTCACTGATTGAGCAGCATCTGTCATTACAGTAACCGAAGAACTCAGAACCAGTAGCTTCTGGCAAAAGCAACATGTTCATTCGGATTCTTCACAGGGAGGTGAAGCGTCACACACACACACACACACACACACACACACACACACACACACACACACACACCTCCTCTCCGCAAAGAGACACAGTAGATATGGAACTCAGCTGAAGTCTTTCTGACAAGCTTTTAATTAAACTGTTCCCACACGCTTCTCTCTGTCTGTCCACATCTCTTCTTTTCACACACACACACACACACACACACATCTTCTCTCTCTCTCTCTCTCTCTCTCTCTTTCTCTCTCTTTCTTTCTACAGTAAATTCCCAGGCATTTGCTGCACTGTGTATAAACCGCATAACCATGTTTTATGCAAATAATAATGATGATTTAAAAGAAGAAAAAAAGAACTGTGTATTGACTGTTCCTGTGTACTAGCTGCAATAAATCAGATCATGCTTTAATGAGAAAGAAGAATGAAGGAAAGAGCAGCATTCCTTGTGTATTACATGTAAAGGAAAACTTGCATGAGGTTCCGCGAGGTCACCTAGTGTAGCACTGTGTCTCCCTGGCTTCTTTAGCTGTGGGCTGCAGGAACTCGATCCAGGTGGTACTGTTTTTTTTTTTTTCAGACCAACAGTTCTTGGTGACCTCAACTCAAGAAACAGAGATCTAAGTGAAAAATTGTCAGAGTTTTTCTTTAAACTCATAGCTGAAGGAATTTTGCAAAATCGATATTTGAACCTCAGTTGATAGGCGTAAAATTTGATTAGATTAGACTAGATTCGATTAGATTAAATTCAACTTTATAGTCATTGTGCATAGCACGAGTACAAAGACAACACAATGCAGTTTGTGTCAAACCAGAAGAGCAAAAAAAGCATTAAGTGCAATGTGATAAACAAAGTATAGACAGATGGCAGGACAGAAAATTACAGTTATTATAGCAGTCAGATAAATTACACACATTTATGTCTGGTAATCTGTCTGTTTGCTTGTTTCATATCATGGTGTTTTAAATGATTACATGCCTCGGTAGCAGGCCAGTAGCTGAAGATATCACAGATCTGGGAGGACCAGACTCTTGCCACAATTTGCTGTTTGAATCTCAGGTGCCACCAAGGCTCTGTGTGCTCCTCTGCCTAATGCACACACGCACACACACACACACACACACACACACACACACACACACACACACACACACACACACACACACACACACACTGTAAAACACTCCAAGAAGGTGTGTTATTTCAGGGCCAGAGGGCCAAGTCTGAGAACCCCAGTAGAGGTCACATAAGGTCAACTTATCCTGTTGCCTAGTTACCAGTGTTTACCAGTGATGACTGCAACCGTAGTTGCTAAATACCGAGCTATAATCCACTGTAGATAACCTGCACTTCAACGCCACTTCACACTGAATAATCTGGTACAGCTAACACACACACACACACACACACACACACACACACACACACACACACACACATATATACACACACATATATACATTAGGTCCCCAGCTCTCTGAAAACACGCCGTGCGTGTCACACATGCAGTGACTGAGCGTGTGATGTGGACGCCGGGTCAGTTTGCGGCGATGCACCGAGGGTCCAGTGGGCGCACGAGGGCAGGAAAGGTCCGAGTGAAACCCAAGCCCCAGCGCTGTGACACGGGAGTCCGTCTCAGCTGTGCAGCTCATTCAGGGAGCACATGCAGGGGAGTCTCCCCTCTTCTGGGCACAGACGGAGAGGGGGGGGGGGGGGTGGGGGGTTGTTCAAAATGCCAGCACACAGGACACCAGGGCTGTGAGAGGAGGCTATCCCCATTTTAATCATACTCTGCTCATAATTCATCCGTGTTTGGCGATGATACACTATAGTGAGAGAAAGTACATGTAACATGTTTTGACACAGAGTATAGCGGAAAAGTAATGCAGAAAATGAAATGAGTTGATAATGCCTCTCTCTCTCTCTCTCTCTATGTCTCTCTCTCTCTCTCTTCCTCTCCTTCTCATAGTCTCACTCTGTCTCTTTCTCCTCCTTTCATTGTGCTAGCATGATATTCACCAGGAGTAAATCTGCTGCATCCATTTTTTATGGGTGCCGGGGGAGGGGTGCATTAAACCCATAGCCGCAAGCTGCTGCCACCGGGAAAATTGGCCGGAATGCCTGACTCTGGAATGCTGAGATTCCAAAGGGTAGCTTCCCAACTGTAAAATTAAATAAATAAATAAAGATAGATGGATATTTACAAAAAATGCCTCTCACTCACACACACATACACCCCTAATCTGTTTAAATACCTCTAAGGTCCATTGGACACATTGAGAAAGTGCAGCCCGGACAGTGGTGAATAAGGCAAGTGTTGGCTCTGCATTTCCGGCTTTGGCTCCATCTATCAGCATGGCAGACAGAGTTAGTCTAAGCCTCAAATCCTGTTTTTGACCACAACAGATAATTCGCACAAAACCATAGTCAATATTTTATCACAGGGATACAGCAGTCACATGACTAGACATGGATTGTTGGTACCTTCTCTATTAAAATGCTTCTTTGACTCAAACAATTTTAGTGTGAAATTTATATTTTATATTTTCAATATATGTATATATATATATATATATATATAAAATTGTAATTGAATTGTCACGTATAATTGTTATCAACAAAAATGCTAAATAGTATCTGTGTGTAAATGCTCTGTTTGAAGAGGGGAAGTGATGGGCCAATGTCATGTGGATTATGTGTCAGTTAGCTAAGTGAAAGTTGCTGGAGCACATTGGGCCATGCGAGCACATCTCATTCACTCTGGGGGCTGATTGAATTAGTACATCAGCATTGTCACACAACACAAGAGCACCCAGTGACTGGTAGCTATGTTTGGGCCCAGCACTGGCAGGCAGCAGGGAGAAGAAAGGGAGATGACAGAGAAAACAAGAGAGAGAGAGAGAGTGAGAGATGACAGAGAGAGAGAGAGAGAGGTGGCAGGAAGAGAGAAAGAGAAAGAGAGAGTAATGGCAGGGAGAGAGAGAGAGAAAGGGGAGGATGAGGGGAGGAGGAGGAGGAGGAGGAGGAGTGCAGAAAGGAGAGATGTACAATTAGGGGACAGGATTTTGCTGAGCAGGGCGGACTGGCCGGGCCGGTGGGATTGAGTTGCCCGTCTCTCGGCACCTCGGCCGGGGACAGGCGTCAGGAGGCAGCTGGCCGGCATGTCTGCGAGGCCCCTAATGAACGCAGGCGCTGGGGACGCACGCCACGCGAGGAGCCCGCGCTGATTAGATGAAATGAGACCAATAGTCCTGAGTGGGTTGAAAGATGATTGGCCAGGAAATTATTGTTTTGGCAGGGTGGTGAGATTCTGTTTCTCCTTCTCTGTCCGTCTCTCTCTCTCTCTCTCTCTCTCTCTCTCTCTCTCTCTCTCTCTCTCTCAATTTCTCCTTGAGGAAACCCTATTTGGAGAAAGCAGGACAGGCAGAGTGAAGGGGCTATGTGTGAGTGTGTGTGTGTGTGTGTGTGTGTGTGTGTGTGTGTGTGTGTGTGTGTGTGTGTGTGTGTGTGTGTTTGTGCGTGCGTGTGCGTGTGCGTGTGCGTGTGTGTGTGTGTGTGCGTGTGTTCTGTGTATGTTGTATGTTAATGTGTACAGGTGAGAATGGATGTTTGACCTCTAGAGGATACCTCTGCTGTTCTAGAAATCACACGCTCTTGGCCATTTGTTTCAGAGTGTCTATGTGTATGTGTATGTGTGTGTATGTGTGTGTGTGTGTGTGTGTGTGTGTGTGTGTGAGAGTGCTCATGTAAGTGTGCTCTCTCTTCTGAATGTGTGTGTGTCTGATGGTTGTTGTCACACAGATGCAAGTGCTGAGCCCCTGTTCTATTCAGGTGTGCGGATGACTCTGATCAATAGCATGTGCTGTCAACGTCTCCTCAGCCTCTAATAATACGGAAATGACACCCAAGCCTGTTCCTCTCACATGCACAGCGTGTGCTATTGGAATGGACAGCTGTCCAGGAGGATACAGATACAGCATAAATCTTAGCAAACCACAGACCACAGGGTGTGTTTGTGGTGATGGAGATCTGGACCGTGCTGACCATGGCACCAAGGCTTACACAGGAGACGGAACGCTGGCAGACGTCTAAGAGCATTGCTTCAGTATGACTGCACACACACCATTGTGGGTCACACTCACGGGTTTTATAAAGTCGTCTTTAGTCGCCTGTGTCTAACCAAATGGCATTATTTACGTGCTTTGGGCCCAAAATCTCATCTCATCGGCGATAGAAGCCTACTATTATTTTGCAGGACGGCGACTTCATGTTGTTGATTTATGTTTTGTTGAGGTGCAGTTCACAGTCTTGCTACTAATTCTAAATTGCTCGTTGCTATGTCTAGATATTCACCAGTTGGTCTGTTTTTTTTCTAATCAAACTGTTGCCATGCCAACATACGGTACGTTTTCATTCCACAGATCATGTGTGTTGACCTCAGCAGAACTTTAAAGTGAAAACAATCAGCCATTATCATTTTTCACAGACGTTCAAACAAACGTTCACATCTGCAGCCGCCCTTCACACATAATCCTTTTTGTCTCAAACGCAGATGGATAATCATTAGTATTAGGAGCCGCTGCTCAGTCATATTTGTTTGACACGTCCACTGACATCATATCCACTTACCTCCATCTCTTGTCCTCTTCAGTATATATCTGCTTCTTTTCAACTGATAACATTCATTTTTCACAAATTATTACTCTTACCAGTACACGTATCACTGTAAGCAATGAGTATTTAATGTGCTTATTCTGCTTTCGATGGCATCTCTCCCCTGTGTTTCCAACTCAGTGCATGCAAGGCCTTGTGTTTGTCTGGAGAGCGCAGTTGAGTGGGGACTCGCTGCACAGCCTTTGTTTGAGATTGTTTTCATCAGTGGACTTTTATCTGGCAAATCATTAGCAGGATATGCAGATTAACCTTTTGAAGTGCTACATCACTTTATAACTACTTCAACCACATCGTTATGTTTTTTAATCACTGGCGCCTGGGTTGAACTGCTTGCATAATTGTATCTCTGGTAAGTTATTAGGGGTCCTTTAAATTAGGTCTCAAGGTGCTTTTTGTTCTGAAATTCTGAGGTAATTGAAATAATAGTTTCAAGGGCTAATATGAAAGCGTACTGTTGGAGAGTGCTGAGCCCTTCCACCCGCACCAGCACAGACACTTTGCTGAATCAAATGGTCCTTCCAAGTGCATAACTGATGCCAAGATTTTCTCTTCAGATCTGGGGATGCCATCCATGTTCCAGCAGCCTCGTCACTGTATTTGGAGCACCCAGATTGCTATGGCTGACATGGAAGGGGGAGAGGGGAAGACCCAACATCCAAGACCAAACCGTGAGAAATGTGATGTTTCATGCTCACTAAACACCTCTCCCGCCCTCCCCAAAGCGGATCGAATTACAGGCGTCTTAAATACCTCCAGGATTGTGCCTTAACATGTATTTTACATTCTTTTTGAGTTTCCTCAAATAGATTATGTACTTAATACATTATAATTATTTAAAGAAAACGTTCATTGTATATACTTTAGACAGTAGGCTATATGTTATTCTCAAAAAAAAAAAAAAAATGTGAAGATAACACTTAAAATGCTGTATGGCGATAAACGTCATACGTTGACCAACGCTACCAAGCTTTGATGCTTTCAAAACACATTGTGTTGATTTCTCCATTTTAACCCGCTCACACTTAGTTCATAAGAATCATACCTCATCTCCATTTGCAGAGACAATGAAAGAAGTCAGGAAGTCGGCAAGAGATTCTGAACGAGGAACTGCTCCACAGCTTTGGGTCTGAGCCAAGTCTGAAGCCATTAATGAAGTGCGATGATTAGGATTCCTAAACAGATTATTGCTATTAGCACTATGGGGGAAAAAAGAGTCAAATCTTTTGATTGAAATAACAAACTGAGCAAAGCAGAAGGAACTCACAGGTAGAGTATGGACATGAGAAGACCATTGCACATGCTTGCTAAGTCAGCATTGAAGAAGGCTTATTGTTGGGGAGGTTTATATCCCATTTCCACAATCTAAAATGACTGGAGAGTGTGTAATGGATGCTTTTAGAAAGCTTCCTTTGAAAGTATCCCACAAACACAAACACAATATGGTAGTAGTCGCTGTGATAGTAGTGGTAGCTAGTTACACTTAGATTGTGAATACAGAATTAGGATCGTTGGATGGACTGTTTCTTTCTATGCCAGCAAACTATAAGAGAGACAGCACCATTTGGCTGGAGAAGGAACCAGGAACCTCAGTACTGGTTAGGGAACCATTTCTGCGTTCAGTCCAGCCACTGTGAGGAGGAGTTCCTGTTCAATCAGCAGATGAACCTGACACATTGCACTTCAGAGGGAACGCTGTACAAATACATGCCGTGTCTGGTGAGAAAGAGAGAGAGAGAGAGAGAAAGTGTGTGTGTGTGTGTGTGTGTGTGTGTGTGTGTGTGTGTTTCTCTGTCACACTCGTTTAAGCAACCGCACACAGAGTGAAGGGGAAAGTGTGACATTGTGTTGGTTAGCGTCGTACTCATCTGCTGGTCTCTGTGTCACAGTTTCTGCTTGTCTCAGGGAAGTCCGGAGAGACCTGCCGTGTCGACCTGTACCCCACCATGAGACAGACACAGTGGAGAGACCTGCCGTGTCGGCCTGTACCCCACCATGAGACAGACACAGTGGAGTCCCCACAGCAGATGTTCACACTCCACCCGAGATTCTCCAGTCGTTCTCCAAGATACATTTCTCATAAAAAAATAAAACTTGCACACATACACTCAGCACACTTTCACACCAGTGTGTCTGCCATCATTACCATCCAGGTGGGTCCATAATATGACTGAAAACTCAACATTGATTGATTGATTGATTGATTGATTGATTGATTGACTGTTTTTACACACAGACCTGACCTTCAAGCTGAAATGCCTGGCTCAGCTCATGTGAGAGATGTGCCGACTCACAGAGATCAAGTGGCGGAGAATAAATAATCTCAGAATTAGAATAATCCGGACCATGATGATGTTTATATACCATAATGCACATCCTCTGATTTAGAATCAATGATGCTGAGAAAGAACAGAGGATTCCTAGGGTGCTGATACCACAGGAGCTGTTGCATGGGTCCATGTGCAACACTCGTGTCAATGGCTGACTTGACAATGTAAACATCCATGTAGGCAAACTTAGTCCAGCCTTCAAAAGGAGAACAATCCAGTTGGGATTTGGCCGCAGTGAGGCAAACGATAGATCCTAATCTCGGTGCTGAGTTCTGCAAGCTTTGGCTTTGTATAAGTGTGTGTGTGTGTGTGTGTGTGAGAGAGAGAGAGAGAGAGAGAGTGTGAGAGAGAGAGAGAAACCATATACTGTACATGTGTTTTTTTAGGGTTGGCAGAAATTGATAGCTATGTGTTTGCATTTACAGGATATGTATGATACATGTATGTAAGTATGTCTGTATATATGTATGTGCATACGGTGTGCGTGCCTGCATGTGTGTGTGTGTGCATACGTGTGTGTGTGTGTGTGTGTGTGCATGTGTGCGTGCGTGCGTGCGTGTGTGCGTGCGTGCGTGCGTGCGTGTGTGTGTGTGTGTGTGCGCATGTATGGAGCCTTCAGCATTAGTGGCATGTAGGCTAGTGTGGCCCCCCTATATCCCCTCAGAGAGTATTGGCTTCACAGGACCCAGAGGCCCTCCTGCAGGCTGCGGCTGCTTGTCCCTGCCCTTGGCCCTCCACTCCGCACACAACCATCAAAGGCTGCCCGCCCGCCTGCCTGTCTGTAATTTGAGCTAATGACTCTGAAACATGCCCCACATCCACCTCACAGGCTATCACCATAATAGCATAGCCCTAATAGCCGCTGCCTATCTGTGCAGCTATGCACCTGGCAGTGTTGTCTGGCTGTTTGCTAGTCTGGTGACCCACCAGGCGCAGTCCCCGTGTCTGTCCCCCACTGCTGGGTGAAGGCGAACGGAGCAGGGCCATCAGTATTCACCGGCTGCCCAGCTAAACATAATCTTAATTAGCCACACTAGCCCCATGGAAGGGCTTCGTTCTGGGTGATTTTTAACTAATAGCTCCAGTCAGGGTGCTTTTAGCCTTCCTTGCCCCCCCCCCCCCCCCCCTCTCTCTCTCTCTCTCTCTCTCTCTCTCTCTCTCTCTCTCTCTCTCTCTCTCTCTCTCTCTCTCTTGTTCTTTCTCTGTCTTCCCCTGGGGTCTGGGGGATATTGCATTTGCCTGAGAATCATGAGAGAAATGTAGTGAGCTATGCCAAGAGAAAAGCAAGGGAGAAAGGGAAGAGGAGAGGAAGAGTGTCAGATTGACTTGAGTGTCTATAATGGGGGAGAGCATGTCCTGTGTGTGTGTGTGTGTGTGTGTGTGTGTGTGAGAGAGAGAGAGAGAGAGAGAGTTTGGCATGCGTGTTAAAGGTTTGGTTTGAGGTTAAAAATACCATCTATCACCACATTCAAACTTGACTAAAAGCAAAATTGCAGGAAATCATTACAAGATGCAACACAGAGACAATGCATGCATGCCCAGAAAATGTATAATATGAAATATTAATAGATCATTATGTTTATGTTTTATTCAATTTGACTATTTGTGTGAGTGATAAATGCCTATCTGAACACCTGAAGACTGACAGGCAATAAGACAGATACACACCAGCCTGCTCCAAGCCCATCTGCTTATAAGGACTCTGATTTGCATACCGCTGGCCTGTCTAGTCAGTCTTTCTGCAGCCTCATGTGCAGGTGAAGGGTTGTCTGGATGTATACTGATGCTGAAGCTGAAGCTGATGCTGATGCTGATATGTTTACTATTGGCATTCTCATCACTATGGCGATACTGTGAGTTGTGCAGCGCACCCATTTCCTTATATTGAGGGGTTACGGCTTTAGTTCAGCCTAGGACTGTCACACCCTTGGACTTGTACTTGCACTTCTTCACCATGCAGAAGAGAAAATATTTGAAGAATATTGCGTTACACATTGCTCACTATGAACACATGGTGCTATTGAATAGCTCTCGTTGAGAAACAGTTTGGCTGCGATATCAATGTTAACGTTCATGAAAACACATTCCTTAATACTAGACTGTCTTTTAGTGGTGCTGCTTACTTTGACACCTGGCCACATCCAGCGGAAGAAATGCTATTTGGAAGTGTGTACCTGGGATTAAGTTTCTAAATCTGAACCCAAATGAACATGAAATATTTTCATGTTGTATTTTTCAGTATCAAATCCTTCGAAATTGTATTTTATCCTAAATTTGGTATGATATTAATATTAATAATAATAATAATAATAATAATAATAATAATAATAATGATAATAGTGATGATAATAATAATTTGTTTTATTATAATCTCAGAATTTCCTATAATTTGATTATAATATTTTACATTATATTTCAGTGCAGCACACTTTCCACACAACACAAGAAATGGTGTTTGTATATTAGTGTTACTACTCTTGATGGTCTGGTAACATTAGGCTATAGAATATTGCCTGGTATAAATATCCTCTTCCAATAAATATGTAAATAAATAAATAAATAGGCCCACAGGAGCTTATGTTGGTCAAATAGGCTACACGTCTCCCTATCGCAAGGAGTCTTTAAATACAAACGTCAATTAAAACTGTGTGGCCACGCTTAAGACTTTAATGATGAGGTCTGTCGGTCGGCGGGGACGCGCGTCAGGTCTGTGACTCTGGGTCGGGTTCCGGTCCTTGATCAGTTGAAGAGCGGGACATCTCTCCTGACACCTTTACGAGCGCGTGGGCCCAGGGCTGTGCCTTAACACGCGTCTCGCGGACTTTGATGTGGCCCGCTACACCCATCTGTGGCCTGTTTGCTAATATGCTGCTTTCCTTTGCTTGACCACGGAGCGTTATTTACGACACGACGCTAATGGCTGATTAGAGCCGTAAAGATAACGAATGGAGAATAGGTTTATCAAAGGCCGCTGGTTGACTTAGCCACGGCATGAGTGCTGACCTTATCCGGGTCTTAAGAGGGGAGAAGTTGACCGCTGTTGTGTTGTGGCCATTTATCACCTTTAGTCGGCAATGAAATAGCCAAAACGCAGTAAGCGTTTGGAAACTTTGCAAACTACTGCAAATTACTGCCTTATGGCAGCCTACTTTTAGGCATTAAAAATAATGATACAAATAATAATGATGAGAAATCGTAGGCTGTGTATTAAATTGTCACCTTGTTTTTTTTTTTATAAAATGCTTTAATGTCGGATGTAAGCTATAGTTGCCAATGAAATAACACTGTGATGAGATAAAGCAGGTTTTATGCATGATGTAGGCCCATATTTGGAAATTATGTCCATGATTTTTTTAAGCCATTATCTGTTCTGTACATTGTGTTGATAACATCACCGAATTTGGATTTTTGAACGTTGATGCCTCGTTACATACGGTTGACCAAAGTGCCGTGATGCTGCAACGTGAATGTCCCGGTGGAAATGTCCTGGTGGAAATATAGGTAGGCCCTCTTACCGGAAGCCGGGTCCCGCAAGGAGACGTAATTACGACTAATTAAGAAGAAGAGCCAGGGAGCATTGTTTGACCGGACGCGTGGGGACGATGAGCTTTTATCTGCACCATGTCAAATAAAGGGAGCTGGGAGCGTGCTTTAAGAAGAGGACAAACCCAGTCTTTCATTCTTTTTAAGGGAACAAACGGTATGGCCATTGGCTCCTCTATATTCACACTTGATAGTCAAATTTACAAAACAAATATAAATACAGACACGCTGAATAAACATCAGTAAATAACCAAATGTCAATGTGCATAGGACGATAGTCGAATAGCCTTCTAAAAGAGCATATTTTTGTATTAGCCTACAAGTCGAGAATAATTTAGAGATCATTATAGCCTACTCTATGGACTCCAATCTTTAATCTTGGCGAAATGTGAAGGGAAATGTTTTCAGTGCATGCATGGATGTGTAAAGCATAAACAGCAAGTTATCTGTTCTCTGTACTAATGTATTCGAATTAAGGAGTTAACTATTAATATACTGTTGTTGTTGTTATTATTATTATTAGGCCTATTATTATTATTATTATTATTATTACTAGGCTAGTACTATTATTATTATTAGTAGTAGTAGTAGTAGTACTGCCACCACGCTGGTTCAGAGAGTAGGTGGGTAATTGGTTTCATTCTTGTGTTGAAATTCCTCCCATATAGTCGAAATTAATTATTTCCTCTCAGCAGCTTTTCTCCGAGTGAAAGCTGAGTTTTATTTAAATGGCAGAAACTAGAATGGTTGGTAATTCCCCCTGCACACATCGACCCTGCCGGAGCTGACAGATGTTTAGACACCGTTTATGGATGGTCCTGTACCGGCCCCTAATGAAGCCCAACTGCCCGGTGTGAACTCCGCTAAAAGCCTCCTGGTCGCCCCTCGGGGAAGCCCAAATCTCCCCCCTCACAGCGCGAGTCATCACGGAGGGAAATAAATGAAGCCGAAGAATAAGCGGCCTCTCATTTGAAGCCGTCATGGCCACGGTCACACACACACACACACACACACACACACACACACACACACACACACACACACACACACACACACACACAGCGCGCGAATAGTCAAGTCTGAGCAAAACCTTAAACACTTCTGCAATCCGTCTGATAAATGTTATTTATAAATCTAAAGCAACATTATGACTTTCACGTTTTGTATTTCCTTTGTAGACATGGTGTGTGTGTGTGTGTGTGTGTGTGTGTGTGTGTGTGTGTGTGTGTGTGTGTGTGTGTGTGTGTGTGTGGAGGGGGTGAAAACCAATCTGCATTTTAATGTAAATGATGTCACAAAATAAAGGAAATGTGCGAAAACAATCCCACGCATAATCTTTAAATAATGGATAATTCGCATGTGCTAGTGCAGACTAGCGCGCGTTTATTTACAATCAAAGATATAAATTAGTAAAAGTACTCTTGTTAACAACATTGTGTAACTTTCGGCGACTTAAATAAAAAAAAACAATCATAATTTATTTACAAACAATGTTCAGTTTCCATTGCAATACAACTTGCATAAATTATTGGCTTTCGCCATCATTAAAAAAATAAATATCAAATGCACCCCCTCTTATAGGGAAGTCCACCAGTCCCAGCCTATACATTATGTATTCATCTTTACAAATAGGTTGTACAGTAGGTCTAATTAAAGTTCACACGTAAAAGTATACAACAATACATGGTGGCGATGAAGCAAACTGGACTCCTGAGAGATTTTTTTTTCTTTCTGTTTTTCAGGAAAGTCGTTTTAGGTATCAGGATAACTGCGTCATCTGTAAAAGCACATTTCTGTAAAAAGGGGGTGAGATGTCTGGGCTGATGGCTGCAGTTCTTTCTAACGTGGCACAAGATGGGGCCTATAAAAGAACAAACGGGCTATATGCACGTCCATATATATATATATATATATGGAAGTGTGCAAGTGTGTTTTATAGGCGCCTTATTCAAAGCAAGTGTGACACCTACCTGTAGACCAAGGAAATAAACTCACATCAGCCCGTGCTTGCAGCAGAGAGAGAAAGGGGGGGTGGGGGCGGGGTGCATGAGACTGCACAGAAATGTTCGGGACAAGACCTACTCAGAGATGTGCATTAAGTGGGAGCACTATACGCCTTGAGGCCCGTCTAGCTCTTCAGCCGTACATAGTTAAGCGCACAAACGAAAACAAATAAATAAAACTCTTAAAACATCCCATATACTACGAGGTTTGTCAAATAATAATTGCATAGATAATATCAGTAGCATATATAATTGTTACATACACTATTTTTCTCTACAGTCAGAGCCCATGTCACCTACAAGCAGATACAACACCCTTGAACTTCCCCCTGTAACTGAGTCTCAAGGAGTGGGGTCCTACTGTGCCCAGCCGTGGGGTCAACTGAAAACACGACCGTCACATTTACACTTTAGTCTCAGTCATAGCCGTGGCTTCCTTCCCTTAGATGGACACACAAACTCTGCCACGCAGACGGTGCATCTGCATATAGTGGCTGTCTTTCATGGGGTCTCCTCCATAGGTCTGACACATTGCGCAAACCGAGTCAAACGTGTGTCAGTACTTCTGACGAGTGCAAATGCAAATACAGACAGCTCCGGTTAAAAAAAAAAAAAAAAAAAAAAAACAGAATTCCCCAACGACACCGCAATAACTGAGCAGGTGACAAAGAGAAGCTGGGCTTTCCTTTTACGTACCTTTCTTGGGCTCTACGTGTGAGGATCTGAAGTGTTGCTCGGTGTGGTTTGGATTGTTTTTTAGGAGCGGGTCTCCACACTGCTTCTGAAGCGCGCTGGCGTTTAGGACAGACTGCGCCAGTCCGTCTGTCGGCACGCCGGAGGAGTTGTAGCGTAAGATGCCTTGTCCCTGCAGAGCTCCGAAGTTGCTGTAGTTTGAGTAGTTGCTGTAGAAGGCAGAAGTGTAGTAAATAGGCCGCCCGAGGAGAGATGAGGCAGAATAGAGCGCGCTTCCCGGGGACGCGCACGAAGCGCTGGAGGTCAGCAGGCCGGGGGTCGGGGGCGCGCTCTGTCCCACCTGTTGCTTCGGGTCCGAGGTCGCAATTTCCGCAAGCGACCAGAGTTTGGGTTTGGCAGACGGGTTGTGTTGTTCTGACGTGACGCGACTGTCCATGCAGCCCTTGTTGCTGTTGTCCCGGTGGTGCAGGTTCAAAAGAGGGGCCTCGACGCCCGTCAGCGGAGAGGGGGCCACGGGCTTGGGCGACAGGCCTCGGTGTCGTTCTTCGCCGGCGGTGTCGCGCATGCTGTCCCCGTATTTGTCTTTAGTGTCCGATCCAGACTCGCAGCCCAGGTCTCCCATCCTGCAGCCGGCCTTCTCCACGTCCGAGTCCGCAGAGCAGGAGTGGTCAGTTAGGGTGTCCACATGCAAACTGATGCCTGCAAAAGCACACCAACATACTTTCATTTAAAAAACAATATGATTGCGCATGCAAAATTAACTGCATACCAAAATTAACTCCAACCTACCACAACTGCATACAGAAATACAAATACAGTTAATTAAACCCAAGTTAAAAATATGCAATATTTCTAGTCCTTGATTAATTAATCCTGACATTATACAATACACAGTATAAGGCAACCAGCAAATAGCAGGTAAATAAAACTTGAGCCCAAACTTTCCCCCCCCCCACAACTCACATGCCAATCAAAATGCAAACAAATTGGATCATTATTATTTTTGCAACCCCCACTGAATGTGGCTATCGACGTGAGACGGGTTACCTTCGTCCTCGGCGGAGGTTTCACTGTTGTCAGGGTTCTTCTCCGTGCGCTCATCCTTCCTCTCCCCGTCGGGATCATCCTCATCCTCGTCCTCGCTTTTATTCCGCGGGGCCCAAGTCATCTTGTTCTCCTTCTTCAGCCTCCTCCTGGCGTTGGCGAACCAGGTGGACACCTGCGTGAGGGTCATCTTGGTGATGATGGCAAGCATGATTTTCTCGCCTTTCGTGGGATACGGGTTCTTCCGGTGCTCCTGAAGCCAGGCCTTCAGCGTTGCCGTTGCGTCCCGCGTGGCATTCTTGCGATAGGCCGGATCATTTAGCTGGTAAGGATAACCGGGGGTGCCGTACGGATGATAACTTAACGCTCCCGCCATGCCTGTCGCGTGCGTGTCATATGGTGAGCCCTTCAAAAGACACATGTGTAAAAAATCGTGCGCGATCAGTCGTTGCATTTTGCTTGTGGTTACTGAGTCACTTATTTACACACAAACTTCTCAGAACCGCAATGGAATCATGCTGACCGTAAATAAAATAAACCAGCCAAAGAAACCGATCTTAAATTCCAAGCA
This sequence comes from Sardina pilchardus, assembly GCF_963854185.1. NCBI lineage: Eukaryota > Metazoa > Chordata > Actinopteri > Clupeiformes > Clupeidae > Sardina > Sardina pilchardus. The sequence goes on along the minus strand of NC_084999.1, from coordinate 4,984,123 downwards.
CAAAATTATTTGACAGTTTAATTCCTCTGCTTCGGTCTGATAACAAATGGTATTTGCGGTCTTTTCCTAAACACCCAACTTCCTGCCTTTTCTTCCCCTGCTGGTGTAGAAGCTTTGACTGTCTCGGAAGCTCCTGGCACCACGGTTTTACAAATCCAATTAGCAAATCAGTGGATATGGGCCTTTTAGCCCCATGAAGCACCATGTCATTAGCGTCCTTAATTCATCTTTTCACATTAAAGTGCGCCTGTCTGACTGCATAGCTTCTCACGGTGAACTACGCCTGTTTAACTGAACGTCGTCGTCAAACTACCACCAGCAGGTTAATTAGAGTGCAGTATAATATAATGAAAATATAACAAAACCACCAAAACAATGTATTATTATAATTAATAATAATAATAATATTATAATCATTATGAATATCAATAACATAATAATATAATGACACTGTTCCACTAAAGACTGAATTGACTTTGACAGCCCTTGCCACTAGCATGTCAACTAAATTAGGCCTTTGGGTGCCATATGTTATGCGTCAAGAAATTCAAGCTTTGTCTCACCGATTAAAAAAAATCTATCCTACACATTAATTATAATTACTTGAGGCAATATTTTCTTTTAAAAATAGAAAGCTTTACAATGCATTTATATCGGCTATATAATAATCTGTTGTGAAATATCCATTAAATTGCACTCAAGAAGTTAAAAAGAAAGTACACTAAATCATATCTTAATCCTGTCATTCAGGATTTGTTTTGCTTTGCTTTTTTCCCACTGAAAACTGAGCGAGCTCCTTCAACTTCTGCTATTGTTTTTGTTTGACTTGAAACATCAAGCGCTAAGAGAACTCGCTAACCCTCGGCCTGTCAAGTTAACCACTCACCTCATCCGGTGCTTGTACAGTTTCCAAACACAACACTTCGCTTGACAATAACCACAAAAGCCCACAAGTTTCCCAAGCGTATTTACCATGTACGACGGAAGCCCCGTGGCCGGGTCGGTGGGGTAGGGCAGCGGGCTGGAGAAGCCGCTGGCCGAGGCAGAGAAAGCGGCCGAGCCCGCGTAAGGGCTGAACGCCGAGCCCGAGGAAGACCGAGCCAGCTCCTCGCTCCTCGGGGCGGCCAGGGCTGAAGCACCGTATCCTGTAGGGCAGGAGTAGAGAGCCAGAGAACCCGGAGGCTGATAGAGGTAACCCTGAGGATAGGACATGTTTGCGAATCTTTTCTCCTCTCCAAAAAAGGGGAGAAAAAGAGACCAAAAATAAAAAGAAGCAAAGTGAGTCCGAGCACTAAGAATCAGCGCATTTAGGAGAGCAACGCCGTTTAAATAATGGCATGAAAATAAACCAACTGAACGGAAGCGCGAGATCAGCAGAGCACCCGCATGGAGGCGGCAGGTCCCGGTGCGCCCGGTGGTTTGGACTGTAGGTGCGGAGCTGCGGAGGAGTCGCGAGCTTCTGCGTGCATTGGAAAACAGCCGCCGTCACGCGCGCTCATATGAATATTCCATCCCCGCCCCTCGTTCTACGGAGCGGAACTCCAGTACACTCTCGCGCTTGGACCGACGCTTCACCGGCATGCTCTCATTTCAGAAGACATATCACACTCCCACCGTAGCCCACACCTCTGTATATTATAAATTATAAACAAAACACACGGAAACCTTTTCTCGCGTTTTTAACGCGTTTGGATGATGCAAAGTGCCCACCAAGATGTGCAAGATCTGCTTGAAGTTAAGGGAAGTAAACAGCTGCACTTTTTACCCACTGGAGTTTTCCTTTATCTGTGTGAATTTGATAGTTGAATCGTTCAAGTACTTCCTTAATAGTTGTTTCATTTTCATATTGTTTACCCCCCCCCCCCCCTCTCTCTCTCTCTCTCTCTCTCTCTCTCTCTCTCTCTCTCTCTCACACACACACACACACACACACACACACACACACACTGTCTATAAAGTAGAAAATTCGGAAAAGTGCACAGGTCTGCCTGTGGGTGGTGTAAGCAGCCTCCTCTGTCCCGCATCTGTGTTTATGAAGGTGGCGAGAGTGTGTGTGTGTGTGTGTGTGTGTGTGTGTGTGTGTGTGTGTGTGTGTGTGTGTGTGTGTGTGTGTGTGTGTGTGTGTGGTGGGGTGGTGGGGGTTGCCCTTCTCACCCGCTGTACCCTACTGGACCAGCTGACTGAAGCCCCTCAAACACCCTACCACCCATAGCACGCACACACACACACACACACACACACACACACACACACACACACACACACACACACACACACACACACACAGATTTCAGACGAGACCCCCACGTTCCCCTCTCAGCTGGTGGTTGCTACCAGCCTTCCCACGTGGGGCTAGCTGGTTAATAACAGGATAATTGAGCTCCAATCACGGGCATTATCACCCTTCACACAAGGTATGATTTATTTCATTTGCTAATTGCGACCAGTATAATAAAGCACACTAAACATTTTTCTCTCATCCTACAACTCTGTAGCACCGGTCTCCCTCAAGCGAAAAAAAAAAAAAAAAAAAAAAAATCAATGTTTTGTTTTGACCCAGATTAATTTCAATAGATCTAGATAATTACCTTTGTGCAAATTAACTGTTTGGATCATCTAACCACTGGGGTTGTCGGTAGGACATTTCTGTTGGAGTGCTTACATGAAATGACATTTAGTGACAAGTCTGTATTTCGTGAAATGTCACAGAATAGAGATACTGAGAGCTACAATTTGCATGTAATGCCACAACAGTATTAACGATTTATTGAATACATTTATTAGAAATTGATTTCATTAAATACTATAATTAAATGTTCAAGATGTACAATGAAATACAATGTATTCTTACATTATAACTTACAGAGCAATGCATAGCTCAATCAAATAGGTCGTAAATATAGCATCTTTATGTTTTATGTATTTTAATGTTTATTGCCCTTTAAACCCTATGGAGAATTTAGATGCAATGGGTCAGTAAAATGCTCTCATTATTATTAAATGTTACTATTGTTATATATTAGTATTAAATATTATTATTACTATTGTATAGGCATACAGGTCAAAACGGTTGAACGGTGAGTACATTGAGAAAGCTCAAACAATAGGCTGCATATAATATTCCCCCCCGGTACCGTGAGCGCGCGGTGGCGCACGGCAGGGGGCAGTAGGGGAACAAGCAGCCTAGCGCCACGCACGAGCGAAGTCCAAACTTCCACTCCGGGTGCTGTTGAACACACTCGAGCTCCTCCAACAGGACGTGGCGCCTGACGCCACCACACACAAGCTTCCAAGTGCGCCCTTAGCTCACCGAATATTCTGTTCCCGTAATGTCCCCGTTATGGTGGCGGTTTGGTGGACTGGACACAGTGGAATACAACGGTGAAGCAGGACGACTGGCAAAATGCAACTTGCTCCTACTCTTTGGACGCGTGTCTCGTCCATTGCCAATCCGA
>NC_084999.1:4965668-4975668 GCF_963854185.1 Sardina pilchardus | reverse complement strand
TGAAACATAGCCTAGCCAAGCTCACACGTCATCCCAAACAATAAACTCATTTCGCCATATTCCGAAAAATGACCTCGTCAGTTTAATATACTTTGGTGCCATTAAGGCAGTTAGTGACCCATGAACTGTACACAGGGTTGTCTTCACATCTGCTATCACGGTCAGAAGATGAGGTTTATGAAGAGTAACTTGGCACCAAATCGGGGATCATATGCAGAGTCAGTGGGATATGTTATGTCTCTGTGAGACAATGTAAAGTTCTCACATAATAAACGCTGTGATGCCAGGGATTTGGGGCACAATGGCTGCAGTGTGTAAGAAACTATTCACACTGCCCCTGTACATGTTATGGATGTTTGAGGGGGGAAAAAATCCTGGGAAAATGAAATTAGGATGAAATGCAATTTTAACACCCACCCCCCTACCCACCCCAACCAACCCTCCCTCTCTCTCTCTCTCTCTCTCTCTCTCTCTCTCTCTCTCTCTCTCTCTCTCTCTCTCTCTCTCTCTCTCTCTCTCTCTCTCTTTCTTTCTCTCTCTCACACATACACACGCATGCATACACACGGGGTTCATAAAATGACAACCTTGTAACATGTAGTAATATTAGACCGAGTTCTCCTCAGTCCAGACAGCAGTTCAGTGCAGCCTTTGTTCCCAGGGCCGAGGGAGATCTGGGTAAGGTTTACAAATTTGCAGGTACAAGTCCCTGACAAAATAATCCTCAACAGAGGCTTGAGACCAAGCCCAAGAACAACATGAGTGAGACGTATATTTATTTCCATTAACCCTTTCATGGCGCTGCTTCAAAGACTTCTGTTAACACCTTGTGGTATAGTGGCCATTGAGCTTTTGTGAACTCTGTTTACTCTCTCTTTCTCTCTCCCCCCTTCTCTTTTTCTTCCTCTCCACTGGGATCCGATGGGAACACACCTAATCCTCGCCATGTAGCAGTAAGCCCTCTCTCTCCCATTCATCTGTGTCTCGGAAGTGGCTCTACAAAGGGAGGTATGCGCGGACAGAATAACCACAAATTATGGGAATTATGCGCCGCAATGGCTCTGAACGGCAACAGAGCCGCCCAACAGTTTTGATTGATGAAACCAAATGAGTCACCTCGAATCAAAGGGAAACGAGGGAGGCACAGACGAGAGGACAATTTGAAATCGCTACCTGCGCCGTCCCTTTTCAGGTAGCCTCCGCAACCAAAGCGGCCGGGCAGATAGGGTTCCTGCTGGAGAGGCCGCTGACAGCTAGTGTCAGTGCGCTTTGTAGGCGCTGCGCGGGACCCGATAGGGTTACCGGCCGCTAATCCACGCTGACCTTGGCCAGCCACCGAATGAGGGGCGCTTTTGTACACTCTTCTGGACACCTGAATGCAATGATGGTCCTGACATATACCTATCTGTGAGGTTCTGAGCGCGAGCTCTTTTGTCGCCTTATCGGGTTGCATGTCTGGGGAACTGAAAATAAACAACATTTGAGCACAGAACAGGGTGTGTGTGGGGGGGGGGGTGGGCGACATTTAAAGCAGCCCTCTGAAAGGCTAATGTTAGTCGTGCTGGAGGGGTCAAAAGGTCGGCTGGCGAGCAGGAGCGTTTGAGCAGTGAGGATGAGGGCACCCCTGTGGCGAGCCACGCTGGGCCGAAAAGAAAAAAAAAGTGTCGCCGTGCCCGGCGTGAGACGTGGCACTCGGCAGAAGGCTACAGCGCAGGAAGCGTCGGCCAATCAGACACCTCCCCCTGCGCACACGCCGGCCAATCAGCTTCAAAGGGGAACTCCGGGCAGGTGAAGCACTTTTGAACTCACCTGAGAAGGACAAACACGTCCAGCGAAAAAACAAGAACACATGCTAGCGTTGACGTTAGCTTAGCATAGTTGTGAAATCCCTGTAACTCTGATTACTCTTGCTGTTGTACACTTCAAAATGCAGCATCCATACCCACACAGAGCTGAGCTGTCATCCGAAATGATCCGGACCTTGGCTCCAAGTCCCTTTAGTCCCAGGCTGCAGAAGAGTAGGTGTGGAGGGCACCATTCACTGCAGTGGGGTCATCCCACTTGACACCGATGTGAATAAATGGCAAACAAGTTGAACAGCAGTTCACCTTGTCCTGTTCTGGAGCAGAGAGAGAGAAGAGAGAGGAGAGAGAGAGAGGGAGTGTGAGAGAAAGAACGAACTACGAAGAATACAGGGTGTGTGCGTGTGCGTACGTGTGCGTGCGTGCATGCATGTGTGCTTGTGCGTGTGTGTGTGCGTGTGCAAGCGTGCATCTGTGTGTGTGTGTGTGTGTGTGGGTCCTGATATGGAAGTACAGTAGGTACAATCTCAGCAGACATCTTAAACAATTCACTGTATATTCTTGTACATTTCCAGGTATCACTGTATTGGCAACACATCTTTCTTTTTTTCTGTCTTTTTTTTTTTTTTTTTTGAGATCTCCAACCCAGGCCTCCGACTGTTCGATACTTTTCTGTTCAACTCTCTGTTCAACATTTGTTCCAGTGGTAATGTGGTTCAGCAGTTTCTAAATGTCAGGAGCAAGTGGCCATTGATCTGTAATTAAAGTTGGGCCAGCGGCCAGTGGAGCATTCACAATGTGCTGCGCTGCTTCCTTTAGCGCCGAGTCCAGCAATGCTACTCATTTAGCATCTGCTCAGAAACATATTGACAAGGGCAGAAGAACAGATTTCTATACTTGACAAAAGCTCTCTTTTCTTCTCTTAAGCAGCTTTTCTCAGCAGAAGAGCCCTTTGATGAAGTACTGCTTATAAAGCCTGTCAACTTCTCAGCGTTCCTGAACAGTATTGTATAGCCTATAGTGAAATACTGTAGGTCACATTTTACTTGGATGGTCTCCTAGACGATAAACAGATAGTCATAATATCAATAAACATGTATTTCACACTCTGCTAGTTTATATTCAAGATTAGGCTTAGGGGGTGTAGCCTATTTGGTTAAGGTGATGTTCAGTAATGGTCCAAAACAAATGTGAAAGGTGGGATAGTGGTGTGACTAATCTGGAACCTGTTAGCATGCTTAGTTGTAGCCGGCTGTTGAGGTATGACTACATGGCTAATATGACTTATGTAATCAGCCACATTCCACCCCCCCCCCAACCCCCCCATGAAAATCAACCCCCTGCCATCGTTGCACATAGTGCTCGCAATATCATTCAATACCCAGCTGGGTCCACAATAAATATTGGCTCCCAAAGACAGTATTACCTCAACAGTCTCATTTAGCGTGATTGAGGTAAACTGGCTAATTGTGAGTAGCCAAGCCAGTGGCAGAGCTGAGTGTGAATCAACACACTTGAGCTTCCTCCAGGTCCAGCAGATTGCCCATGGGAGGGGGGGGGGGGGGGGGGGACTGTGCTCTTCAGCCAGCCGTGGCCAATGCTGGCCTGGGCTGGGAAGTCCAGTTGCGAGGGAGGTGGGCTACTGCACACAGCCCCCCCTGGGTTGGCGCCCCATCAAGTCCTCTAGCGGAGCAGGGCCGTGAGAGCCCACACAAGGTGCTGAGCTTCGGGTGCAAATCCAATGATTAAATGAGTAAATACTCCCCAGATTTGTAGCGAGAGGGCCTGTCAGTTGATTTATTCATAGAGCGAGCATGCATAATTTACTGTTCAGCACTTTTTATCGCGGGGGGCGATCGCTGCAATGAGGTGGAGTTGAAGGCTTGTGATTGGGCTTTTGGCTGGATTCCCTGCCTCTGACAGAAACACACACACGTGCTGAGGAGACACACACGCACAGATATACCGTAGAAACATACGTACACACACACACACACACACACACAAAGTGAGAGGCAAGCACATTCACACATGCATGTTTACATGTTTACAGCCTCCTAAAATGCTTGTGAGGGAATAGGTGAGGTTTGAGGTGTCCTGACGTATGGACCTAATGGATGCAGTGGAGGCAAAGAGCTCTGATTTTCTCACCAACTTCATAAATTCTGTATATCAGGGCTCCTCAAATGCTATCCTGCTTATACCCCTGTTGCCACTCATGAAAGTAGGCAAAAGCATAGATTTACAACATACAGAAGAGACATGTAGTTCAGTTTATGGAGAAGCCAACCTGTTTAGTTTGTTGAGCTACATTCTTTGGTTATGGACAATGATAGCGGTGGATTGTTAGCTTGATTCCACTGTTGCTTGGCCTCCATGCTAGTTCAACCATTGTTTGCTATGGATGTTGTAGTTACCATACAAAAAACATTGATATGGAACAGTGATTCAACTTCTATTATAAATCTATGTTAGGTGAATTGAGCATATCAGCAAATCAGAAAATAGTATTTCTTGTCTCCAGAGGATAATTTACAACAATAGACACCTTAACCCAGCAATTAGGAATAAGTCATTCTGTAAACACACACACACAGGTGTACGGTGTATAGTACACCTACACAGAAATATTATACAAATAATATATATAGGTTTCTGAACCTAAACTACCAGGATGGTGTCTGTCGTAGTGGCCTACTCCTGACCTCCCTGTTTGATCATGGCTCCTGGGCATTGCCATGGCCTGGGTTATCAGGGTTTGTTTCTGAGCAAAATGTCTTTGTGAAATGCTATCTGGATTCCTAAGTGGGCCATGTGGCTCCAGTTTTTTCTGCTCAGTAAAACTGTGTCCTGCTCTCTCACTCTTTCTCTCAGTTTACCCCCCCTCTCCCTTTCCCTCTTTCTTTCTGCCTGTCCCTCCCTCTTAATCTCTATCTCTCTGTCTATCTATCTCTCTGTCTATCACTCTCTCTTCCTCTCTCCCCCCCTCTCTCTCTCTCTCTCTCTCTTCCCTCGACTCTCCACTCCAAATGCCCATGTGTCTGGAGATTTACGTTGATAAACGCAATATCAGTCATGTGATTAGAGTGTGTGTGTGGGGGTGTGTGTATGCGACTGTGTGTGTGTGTGTGTGTGTGTGTGTGTGTGTGAGAGATAGAGAGTAAGAGAGACAGACAGAGAATATCAAAGTATCTGGTATGTGATTGTAACATCTCCACAGACGACCCCCCCCCCCCCCCCCCCCCTCCTCTTCTGCGCTCCCCCAGCACCTTGAAGGTCGATTGAGTTTTCAGTCGGTTATCTGCACGCCTGTGATGGAGTGGCCCTGATAAAGGCGAAAAGTGAGCTCAGGCGGGGGAAAATGAGCGCCAAACACACGCTCCTCATTTCATTATCCCCCAAATCGGTTGCCATGGTAGCCCTCTTTTTAACCTATAGCTTGAAGGATTTGTCCCAATAAATATCTGACTTCACTGCGGGACAGTTGAAGAGGAATGGAGGGAGACAGAGGTGGCATCAATCAGCACTGGTTTTCCGTTTATAACATTTATGGAGGTTCAATGAAAATCATATAATGCCTCAAAACATCGTAAATCGCTGCAGATAAAATAAATTAATAAATAATAAATAGCCTAAATAAAAAAGATACATCTGCAAAAGTGACTAAAGAATGACAATGATAACGATTACACATAGACAGGCAGGATGACAAGAATGAAGCTTTTAACTAGCCTCTTAGATCGACCAAAAACAAAACAAAAAAAAAAATCAAAATGGCTGCCATGGCTGGTATGTTTACATGGCCTGTTTAGCACCAGTCTCTGCAGTGGCATGACACTGGCTACCTTTGCCATCCTGCTGGTTTGTCTGGGGGCTGCCAGCTCCTCCCAGTGCCCAGCTGGCAGCACTAGCCCTGGCATGCGTGCAAAACAATCCTCTTAGCCTGCCCAGGGCCCTGTTTTATCATGGTGAGCAGAACGGAGTCATACTAGTCTCCTCTACTTTAGAACACAAAGTGGCGTATTCATTCCTACTCATTCACTCACTCCCTCACTCACTCCCTCTCTCACCCCCTCACTCACTCACTCGCTCACTCGCTCTTTCTCAAGCCCAAGTCCTGCCTTTTGGGTCTCCGAGCGACTGACTTGACAATTTATGCAAAACCTCACAAAGTCTGATCCCCTCCTTGCCTGCCTTCGTAGGAATATGATTGTTTACTGATGCAGTGAATATACTGGAGATGCTTCTGTTGCACTTCACTGAAGTCAAGTGTCTATCATAAAAAGGTTAGAAAGATTTATACTTGGCTTATTCTTTTTGCAATCCTACATAACAGTGTGTAACTCATGATTAGACCCTCAAAATGTTGTAACATTATATATTGAGAAAAAAAATATATTTTATGGTAAACATTTTCAACTTCACTGTAATTAAATTAATTGCATATGTTATTACAGTGTGTGTTGCTTTATGTTGTAGTTGTACATAAAGTGATATAGAATATGTTTGAATATTTGTACAAAAAATATTCGAAAGCATGAATATTGTTATATTTTTACACAGGTGTGGATATTTGATTATTGTTGTAAAATATTTTGAGTGTTTCCAGTTGTATACTGTCCAATTTCCAATTATAAGATTGGTCAGGTGATCCACAGTATTTTCAAACAGAACCCCATGTCCTATTTTCTGAGTGAAGCAAAAATGCTATATGGTATCTGTCATTAAGATCCCACGTTAAAACTGCTGTATTTCACAATAGAAGAAGAAGAAGGAAGAGAAGTATCTGGGACACATTGATTGATTTGATGTTCTTCCTCCTTCGCAAAGCTTATCATGAAGTCGGTGGGTCCAACGGTAAGAGATCTCTCTTCTCTCCCTCGCTTATATATCTCAGAGACAATAAACAATAGACTATTTGCCTTTGAGCCATTTATACTTGTTCTGATGTATGAGAGAAGCTCTGGGGATCAATAAAATGTGGGGCGCTTGCTGGAGAGTTTTGCTAACTGTGATATTTGTGATATTTGTCTGTCACTGATGACGTGCCATTTCTCCATGGAGACTGAGACATAATCACGGCTATTGATTGCGTCCGAGTTGACGGATGTGCTGTTATCACGAACAGCCGCGAACGTGTGAAGAAAGGCGGCATATTGAAAAGCATGTGTCTGTCTCTCTTTCTCTCTCTCTCTCTCTCTCTCTCTCTCTCTCTCTCTCTATCTATCTCTTGCTGTGTACGGAGTGTGTTGATATGGAGTCTTGCTGGACACACAAAGGCCACAGCAGAATTCAGATCCATGTGTCTGTTCTCTTGACCCACTGAGGCTATTTTTCCATTCTGCTGATGGCCTTGAGAGGAGAGAAAATGGCAGAGAAGGCCGTAAAAGTGACGTTATGTGACATGACTTAGCCCCAGGCTTCCAAGGCAGTGTTGTGTGAATTGACAATCTGTTAGAGGTGATGTAGAAGTAATTTTCCGTATCGAAGCCCATCTAAAAATTGACAGAGAGGGAATACATGGAATGATGTGGTTTGTTTTAAAACCTCGACATGAACATGTGGTAAGAGAATCCATATCAAGAGAAAACGAGAGGAAAACGAGAAATGTCTGGAGGATCACTACAGTTCATTAAAACCAAAATGTGTTGGAAACAGCACAAACTGTGTCCCTATCTGGACATAGAGATGTGTTGAAAATCACACAAAATGTGTTGTTTTCAATACATTTGTTTCAAGAGTGTATAGTTCATTAAGGTTCTTGATTATACTAAATATATCTCAGCTCAGTAAAAAAAAGGCACAACCTCCAGAGGTGAGGTAGTCAGCTAAAGGATGCTGTAACATTGCCCAACATCCGGCTCTCCCTCTCTCTCACTCTCTGTGTGTGTGTGTGTGTGTGTGTGTGTGTGTGTGTGTGTGTGTGTGTGTGTGTGTGTGTGTGTGTGTGTGTGTGTGTGTGTGTGTGTGTGTGTGTGTGTGTGTGTGTGTGTGTGTGTGTGTATGTGTGTGTGTGTGTGTTGCTGAGGCGAGAGCTGCATAATGACCTGACTGGGCCATGCTGCAGAGACAGGAGAGGAAGTGTAGCATCAAAGAGGTGTAATGATCTCAATGCCAAAGGACAGCAGACACACACCTCCTCCCCACAGCCACGATCAATGCCATTGACCACTTTTTCAAATAACGTTTGGCTCGCAAACAATACAAGTCAGATCAATACTTTTGGTGTAACGCCCCCGGCCAAAGTTTCTTTGATCATTTGTTTATTTATTTACGTACTTGGTTTCTTATTTGTTTATCAATAGAAGTCTCTATGTGTGCTCTACATATTGTATGTGTGCATATGCTACACAGTATGTATGTTTTTTATGTATGTGTGTGTGTATGTGTGTACAGTGAGGAGAAAATGTATTTGATACCATGCTAAAGTTGCCTAAAAAGAGGAATATAAAATCGTCATTTGACAATTGATCTTAATGTCTTAATTCAAAAATTGAGTAAAAATAAAACCGCTAAGTACGCCAATTTTCTTTGTGATGGAAGAATGTTTCGTAAATAAATAAATGTTCTTCCTAAATGCTAGGGGGAAGTAAGTATTTGACCCCCAATGTAACCCTATGGGAATTCAACACATAGGGTTAACATAGGGGCGGGCAGATTTTTATTTTTTAAGGCCAGCTATTTTATGGATTCAGGATATTATGCATCCTGATAAAGTTCCCTTGGCCGTTGGAATTAAGATAGCCCCACATCATTACATACCTTTCACCATAGCTAGAGATTGGCATGGTGCTTTTTCCAGTAGGCCTATTAGCCTGTTTGATGCTCATTGAGCTCAATGCAAATCAAACAGGCTAATAGGCCTACTGGAAAAAGCACCATGCCAATCTCTAGCTATGGTGAAGGGTATGTGATGATGTGGGGCTATTTTAATTTCAAAGGCCAAGGGAAATTTATCGGGATGCATAATATCCTAGATCCATGAAATAGCTGGCCTTTAAAAATAAAAATCTGCCTGCCCCTATGTTAACCCTATGTGTTAAATTCCCATAGGGTTACATAGGGGGTCAAATACTTCCTTCCCCTAGCATTTAAGGAAAACATTTATCTATTTACGATACATTCTTCAATCACAAAGAAAATTGGTGTCCTTGGCGGTTTGATTTGTACTAATTTTTTGAGTTAAGGCATTAAGATCAATTGTCAAATGATGATTTTATATTCCTGTTTTAGCAGGGTATCAAATACATGTGCTCCTCACTGTATGTGTATGTATATGTATGTATGTACTTGTGTGTGTGTGTGTGTGTGTGTGTGTGTGTATGTGTATGTATGTATGTGTGTGTGTGTGTGTGTGTGTGTGTTTGTGTGTGTGTGTGTGTGTGTGTGTGTGTGTGTGTGTGTGTGTGTGTGTGTGTGTGTGTGCGTGTGTGTGTGTGTGTGCGTGCGTGCGTGCGTGTGTGTATATGTTTGTATGTATGTATGTATAGTATGTACAGTATGCATGTATGTAGGTAGGTATTTCCTTCTTTCCTTCATTATTTCAGTTGTTTCCTGAAGTTCTAAGGTTCTCCCAGTGTTGAGACCAGGTAGAATGTGCATTTCCTTATCTGAGGTCATTAATATTAATTAGACCCAACTGGATATGCCAGGATAGAGGAGAGGAACACAACAGCCTGACAGGAAGTAATATCGCCTCTCAGAATAGCCCCAGACAACCTGACAGAAGGACATGTGATGGTTAGAGTTTCAACTCCGCTGACGTCTGGGTGCTGATCTTCATCTCCCGGAGTCTTCCTCAGGGCCTTTCGGCTGGAAATGGGTCTGTCTCTTACAACACTCTGTCCTCTCCGTCCTGCTATCTGATTAGCTCAAGTCAGAGAGAAGAGAAGATCATGAAAGAGAGATGCAGAGAAATCTTTGGAAGACAATAGCCACGTTTACATGGACAGGGTTTTTTTTTGTCATTACGATTAAACTATTCCGATTGAAAGTTTTTTGCCGTCTGTTTACATGGTGCCTACTTTTCAATGGGAAGATATAGCAGTCAATCCAAATGACCGTATACATGTGTTCATTCGGAATAGGAACGGACTACACCACCTCTTCCATTCCGATTACAATTCTGATCGGATCAGGAATTTTCATTCCGATTGAGGTGTTTATATGACGATTTTTATTCCGATTGAGCTGATTTT
>NC_084999.1:4953168-4958168 GCF_963854185.1 Sardina pilchardus | reverse complement strand
CTGGCACAACAATGGAAATAACTTCCATGGTTTGAAGGAAGTGTGTTTGACAAAAGACTTTCACAGTGACTCTCCCTCATAGTGGTGCTTCAAGCTGCTCATGATACTGTTTCAATCCTGCAGCATGAACTGGGGTGATACCAGCGCGTTGCACTGATGTATATATTTTTATTTTATCAGGAGTTGGAGTTGAGAGGTGCAAGATCAGTGCAGTGCAACACGGTACACTACAATACTGATGCATGTGCTAAATACCATAGATAGGCTATCCGATAAACAAAAATGAAAAAAAAAACTAATTAAGGTGTCAAAGCTAAAAAGCTATTTATATTTTCTCTTCAAATTCTTTGTCGACCATTTAGTTTACTTCTTTACACATGTTAGAAAGAGCACATCTTCTTGTTTTGTCTGCATATTCACAATTGTGCATGTGCATGTGTGTGTGTGTGTGTGTGTGTGTGTGATATTAATACTGTCAGTATAGAGTGCATAAGACCCTGATGTTCCTGCAACACTTGGCCATTCAGACAGCTTTTCCCATATATTGTTTTCTGCAGAAGTATGTCAGCATCCCAGTAATAAATCAGCACAACCCTTTGTTCTCTCACAGGCAGAAGCCGGCACGATGGTGGTGTAATCTGCTTACCGTCTTTTAGGACTACGCTTTCCTCTTCATTGTTTTGCACTAACTTCTGTCTTGCAAAAAAAGTTCTCCTACTCCTCTCTGAAAGGATGTGGACGGGAAACTTAATGTCATTATCACAGGCGGTGATTAGGTTTACGATGCTCCAAAAGGAAAGAAGCGATACTACCAGACAGACAACTCGTGTCGCTCTGTAAAGTCTTTCATTCTAAACTTCTGCAGCCCTGCAAAAAAAGCTAGCTTTTGTTCAAGTTTACAGGAAGAAAGGAGAATGGAATATGATCTCATTATTTCCTGGCTCCACAAACCTGACCATGTGATTTGCCCACTCCTATCAAACATGGAGAGAGAGAGAGAGACGGAGAGAGAGAGAGAGAGAGAGAGAGAGAGAGAGAGAGACGGAGAGAGAGACAGAGAAGAAGAGCAGTCTTGAGGTTATTGTGTTCGGGCGCTTTAGAGTTTGCACGACTAATGTCTTGGAAAGTGAAGGAATTCTCCAACAGGGGCCTGTGACTGGATTTGCTTGGAAAGAGAAATGCGTGCACTCCAAAAAAAGAAAAGAGAGAGAAAAAAAAAAAAAAAAAAATGCAACTTCCCCATCACATTTCCGAGAAGTGAGAATTTTTAAATCTCACAGCTGAAAACTTTGAATACATAAGCGCGCTCAACTCCGCATGTCTTCACACAGATTAGGCCATTGTGTGCCGGTGTGCACTAGAATGTTGCGATGCTCCGTCGCGAAGAACACCAGTTTACAAAGGAACACAAGTTGGCTGCGCGGATGCCAAGGCAGGAACCATGGACAGGAGGGAGGCTTTCAACTGCCAGGGTGCAGCTCAAACGAGAGTGGGGGCTGTCGGGTGGGGTGGGGTGGGGTGGGGTGGGGTGGGGTGTGGGTGGGGGTTCTTCTGACAGCCTCTTGGCTGTCTGTGGGGAAGGAGAGAGTGAGAGAGGTACTACAGTCCCAGTGCCTCATACTTCTGTCTGCTTCACTGTCTTCTGTTAAGCTCAAACCCCTTGAGCTGCTGAGTACAGAGGAGAGGTGCTCTCACAATTCAACAGCAGCACAGGCACCCCCCCCCCCCCCCCCCCCCCCCACACACACACACACACACACACACACACTGCACACTCCATTTCCTAATTGAATTGTATTGGATTTTTTTTCTCTCTCTCTCTCTCTGGTTTTATTTTCTTATTAGATGCATTAGTCACATTCATTTTTATTCCTCCATACTTCCCACCTGAAGTGTGTTTGTCATGTTGATGTTTACGTCTAATGCGCATCAGGCTTCGGCAGACGGGAACTGAGCGAAGCGCCGGCTCTTTGTTTTGCCGGCCTGCTCTGTATGGAGCACTTAAAGACGTTGTTGTTGTGCCAAATCTCTTTCCGTGTTTGTCATACACACCATTGTTGAGGTACTTACAGAGATCGCAGATTATCAACCCCTCGCTGGGCACTCGTCGGGGCTGCCAGCGCAGGCGATGCATAATTCATGGGCAAAATAAATAGTCAGAGTTGGAAAACACACAATGCATTTTGTTCCGGGTCGAGCCATTGCTTTTTAACCCAGAAATTATTTATCACTCTGTTTCCCCATTGAGCCGTGCATTGACCTCTTGTGTCCTAATTGGGTGCGCTGCTATAGGGAGGAGGGCTATCTAAAGGTACAGCTACAGAGAGCCAGGGACTCACTGCTGAGGACATGAGGGGGGTGGGGGTGAGGGTGGTATATCCCTATTGCAACGCAAACCACACTCAAGCGCTGTGATGAAACTGAGCATGATATTACCATTGAGAAATATCTATGGCTCATGAAGGTTTTTTTTTTCTTCTCTCTTTTCATTTTCAGTGTCTGAATTTAATTAGTCACAGTGCTTATCCCAAGTGGATTAAAAATTAATTCCTGGAACATCATACAAGCCCCAGGAAATATATATCTAAAAATTGCCTGAGCGCAAGCCCACTGAACCTTATAATGGCATGGCTAATATTGACCGGCTGTGCTGTATGTTTAAAGAGAAGAGGCTGTAAATTATGGCTTTGTGCACAGTTCAGACTGGATTCCATGGCTCTATCACAGTGAAGGAATCTACTGGTTTACATGACTTGCTCAATGAGCTGTGTTTGCCTGTGGATGGTAATTCTGATACTCTTACAGTGAAACAGAGAGCATTGGTGTTCCCATTCTTCTAATTCAGATGTTGACGGTTCTAATTGATGATCCTAGACTGTATGTAGTGGACAATCAATCCGTGATGTCACTGATATGTTTTCTGAAGAGTGGATATGAAACTCAAAACAGGATACTTTGTGCGTTGTCATGTTTGTTAAGCTAGCTGATGTGCTAACAGGCTGATGGTCATCACCAATATGACATCAGATATTACTTGCATCGTGGACATAATTGTGTACCTGCATTGTAGACATGTATATTGTGTACCTGCCTTGTGGACATATGTATTGTGTACCCGCATTGTGGACATGTACAGTATATTGTGTGCCTGCATTGTGGACATATATTCTGTAACTGCATCGTGGACATGTATATTGTGTGCCTGCTTCGTGGGCATATATATTGTGTGCCTGCATTGTTGACATGTGCAGTATTTTGTGTACCTGCATCGTGGACGTATATATTGTGTATCTGCTATGTGGACGTGTAGGCTATATTGTGTACCTGCATCGTGGACATGTGTGTTGTGTACCTGCATCATGGACGTGTATATTACATATGCATCGTGGGCATGTTTGTGTACCTGCTACGTGGACGTGTATATTGTGTACCTGCTACGTGGACTTGTATATTGTGTATCTGCTATGTGGACGTGTAGGCTATATTGTGTACCTGCATCGTGGACATGTGTGTTGTGTACCTGCATCGTGGACATGTATATTGTGTACTTGCATCGTGGGCGTGTATATTACATATGCATCGTGGACATGTATATTGTGTACCTGCTACGTGGACTTGTATATTGTGTACTTGCATCGTGGACGTGTAGGCTATATTGTGTACTTGCATCGTGGACGTGTAGGCTAGTATATCTGCTACGTGGACATGTATATTGGTTGTTTGACATGAGGCTAATGCGTCCTCACTTGCACTTTCCCCTTCCTTTACAAAAAAAGATGAAGTGAGCACCTCCCATATTAACACAGTGATGTTATTATGGCTGTGAGATATTCATGAGTTTTATGTAATTCTCTATTTGATTGTGTGGCTTACACCAATTAGTGTGTTTTAATTCCAGGATTTAGCACAGTGCAGATGAGTCAACTGCAGGTCTGCCGCACACACACACGCTCACACTCTCACACACAGACACACGGCTGGCATTTGAATGTTGATTACTCTCCCCTTGAAGTCTCCCTGGGACCAGCCATAAGGGTTGCTGATCGGTGGTGCTTCCTGATAAGCCTCAGAGGGGTAAAGGGAGAGAAAAGTGTTTTGCGGAGCGTTAAGGGTAGCACGGTGTACGAGAGGGATAACCCTTAATCTGCAACTGCACAGTGAACTTGAGCGCTAATATTTGCATTTGAAATCAGGTAGAAGTTATGCAAAGCTCCATTACAGACTCATGCATGCGAAAGGTCTCCCACCTTCATTTGAATATGGCATCCTCTGCAAGGGAATAATAATAATTATAAAAAAAAGGAACACATTTCAAAAGCAGAAAATAGATTGTGTGTGTGTGTGTGTGTGTGGGGGGGGGGGGGGGGGGGGTACATGTGAGTTTGCATGTGTGTGTGTGTGTGTGTGTGTGTGTGTGTGTGTGTGTGTGTGTGTGTGTGTGTGTGTTTGTGTGTGTGTGTGTGTGTGTGTGTGTGCGTGTGCGTGCATTTGTGTGCATGTGTGTGTGCACATGAGTGTGTGTGTGTGTGTGTGTGTGTGTGTGTGTGCATGCAAGTGTGTGTATGTGTGTATGTGAAAGAGAGACAGGGAGAGGGCATTACAGTAATGCATGGCCACACATGTTTATCCTGTGCATTTGAAAATGCTGTCTTGTTGAAGACTCTCTGCACAGCACCAGCTCAGTGTGAAAAATACAGTTGATTTAATTCATTTCTCTTGGGCAACTCTCACAAACACATGACAAGCAGGATCTATAGGAGGGGAAGACACTGAGGAATGGAGTTTTTTACACAAGATCAATTTCCATGTAGATTAGCTGTAATGACGAAATGCATGTGATAACAGTGGCTTCTTTTGCCACGCAATGAAATGACACGCTTCTTTAAAGCGCAGCGCAACGTGAATAATCCTCCTCTTTACACACACACACACACACACACTCGAGTCCAGCACATGAAAACGACTTAAAATAGACTTCATCGTGGCAAAATGACTGAGTA
>NC_084999.1:4928168-4948168 GCF_963854185.1 Sardina pilchardus | reverse complement strand
TCAACTGTACCTAACTCCCAGGAACGCCGTGCCACCCGCATGCAGCATCTCTGGCCTGCTCAGACCGCTATATGCTAATCTCTGTGGTAGTGTGGTATTACAGGCGGAGACGCCATGTCTGCGTTTCATGTGTGTGTGTGTGTGTGTGTGTGTGTGTGTGTCTGTGTGTGTGTGTGTGTGTGTGTGTGTGTGTGTCTGTGTGTGTTACAATGGTGCATGTCTCTGCATTTATATTGTAATTTGTTTATCATACCTTTCCAAATCCCCATAATACTTTTTTTGAAAACATGACTGTGACCCACAACCTGTTGTGCAGTCCCCGTAGGCTACGATCTGTTTGAAGTGCTCTGCTAACCCTAGTTGACCCGCAGCAGAGAGAGGCTTCTGGCTTTGTCTTCTCAGGTGCGTCACCTGGGAACTCGAGCGCCAAACTACACCTTTTGTAGCGGCCAGGTAGTACGCCAGCATCTGCGGCGCTCGGAGTACTTTGCTTTCTTTAGAGATGTAATTGCTGGCATTAAAGGTTCCCTTGGTTCAAAGCACAACTGTTCTACCTCCCTGTGTTTGCAGCTTGTTGATTCTTGTAGTGTATTCAAGCTTACATTTACAACTAATCCTTCCCTCATCCCTAAACACACCAACAGCCTGTGAATAGAGTGGGATTGGGAGACGAGACGGGGGGGGCTTGTCAATGGCAGACAGCTTTACTTGTAAACTCTCACAACAACAACAAAAAAAAAAACTGCTTGATTATGTTCAGTCCTGGACGTGGGCTGGTATCTAATTCAGTGCGGTGTTGTTATTAAAAGAAAGATGATGTGCACAAATCCTGTCTCTCTCCACGGAGAGCACTAACACACGTTTCACAACAGTTGTTGTTTTTCTTTCTCTTTTTTTCCCTGGCTCTCCTCTCCTCTCCACACACAGGCTCAGACACATGCCATATGGCGGTGTGCAGGCAGACTCATTACAAAGTCATTCACCGTCATGCAAAAGCCAGGAATACTCACTTGTTTGTCATCTCAAAATGAACAACAAAAAAAAAGGTTTAAGCTAAATGTTTAGAAGGACATCTAGGGGTTTGGATTTGGATTGCAGGACACTGTGAGTATGAGACACGTCGTGGACTGGGCCCTTGTCTTCTTTTGTCAAGTGAAATCAGAATGAGGTAGGACTAATTTCTACAACTGTCAGGGACTTGATATGAATCACATTTAGAGAGAATAGCTGAGCAGAACCAGAACCAGTAAGTTGTCTTTCTCTCTCTTTCTCTCTCCCTCTCTCTATCTCTCTTTCACACACACTCCCTCTCTTTTCTCACTCCGTCTCTCCCTCTCTCTCTCTCCCAGTTATGTTCTCTCGCTATCTCTCTCTCTCAATCTCTCTCAATTCTCTCTCTCTCTCTCTCTCTCTCTCCCTTCCTTCCCAATCCCAGGCATCCTGTGCTGAGTAACATTCAAGCGTTCAAGTGCTCTCGTGGGGAATGAATGACTTGTTAGCCCCGCTAGCTCTGGGCCGACAGGAGATCATCTAGCAGCTCTGTGTGGCGGTGAGCGGTGACAGCCCCGTGGTGATGGAGCCTTTTATTATGCTAGGTGGCTGGCTAGCTCCGCTAACACCCGGGCCGCTAACAGTGTTGCAGAGACATGCTAACAAGGACGAGGGCGAGAGGGGAGGAAGGTCAACTCACTCAGCGTGTGGTGGAGAAAGATGGAGCACTGGGAGTCAAGTCATCATCTTAACGTAAGACATGAGACGTAGGACTGACACAAATATTAAAGCTGTTTACAGTGCATCAATCTGGTGATAGGTATCCGTAGTAGGTATTAGATATTATATTTTGTAAGAGTATCTTCCACATTTGTTGCCATTCCAGGTGAAGTTAGCTAAAATCCCATAAAATTTCAGCAAATCCAAACCTTGAACGGAAGCAAATAAAAAATAATATCATAAATGAATGAATAAGTAAGCAAAATGTAACAGAAGCCTTTTTCATTTATATCCAACTGTTTTTCAAGTTCATCAGAGTGTCAATGAACTTTCAAGAAAAATCCAGAACTTCCGGTGTAAGATTAAAGTGACATCAAATTGCAGTCATTTTTCAACATGTAAAAAAAAATGAAAATACACTCAATTCAAATAAAGGAAAGCGTATTAACCTTTATAAGTCATGGGAGGGCTACAAAAAATATATTCTCCTATTAACACAATTATAACAATAACCATAAACATACAAACTGTGACTGTAAGGAGAATTAACAAGGTATAGTATAAGTTACGTGGATAAGTCTTTAGACGCTTTTTGAAGATTCAAAACTATCACTACAACAAAGACTGTTTGCTAAATTATGCAGGGACAACAAGGAATAAACAGAAGGAAAGTCTCAACTGTGACCTCTTAGTGTTGTAGGAGGGCCAACATAGCAGACACTCATCACAGGACCGCAGTGGACGAGAGGCCACATAGCAAGGTGCAGGCCCCAGCCGTGGCACGACTGGCTGGGGCACCGGGTCGATTCCCGCCCCGTGGTCCTTTCCCGATCCCACCCCAACTCTCTCTCCCACTCGCCTTCCTGTCTCTCCTATCTGATTAAAGGCATAAAAGGCCAAAAAAATATTCTTATATAAAAAAAGTAAGACAGTAAGTATCCCGTAGGCCAGAGCCAGGGATTTACAAAACAAGAACACTGTGTCAATCTCTCTTAGCCTGGGAGAGCCCAGATAAACCTATTAGCAATTTTACAAAAGTCTCTCTGACATTTCTAATTGATGCATACGTTGTTGAAGTATATTTGTATGAGATGTATCTGCTACAGTAATATATATTTTTTGCTACACGATACTAGAGATATACAATGACTATTCATTAAAAAGAACACCTTTTCTATGTGCCGGTGAATGGCAGGCTCCATTGCGGGCCCTGTTCACTGGTGTGGCATTAATGAGGCAGGATGAGTGTGGCGATAACCCGGCCAGGGAGCGCGCGTCTGTGCAGAGAGGCTCGTTTTATCTCCGCTAACACAGAAATCACCATGTGATCGCCACAAAATGTTTGGTGTAATTACTGTGAGAGCGAACACACACACACACACACACACACACACACACACACACACACATACACACACACACACACACACACACACACACACAGAGGAGAGGACCGGTGTCAGTGGGAGTGTCAGCCACTGCTTCGTTATCGTGAGCAAATGGAGAGTTATTTTAGCGGTTAATAGACATGGTTAATGGGTCCCTGATGGCCGCCATGTTTGGAGAAGAATGGGCAACAAAGGCCCCCCAAAAAGGGTTAATTTAGAGAGGAGCAGGTGAGTTCATTTCTCAGCTCGCTCACTCCACTGCACATCCATAATGACTATTAACAAGCTTAAAACACGGGGCCAGCCATGGGAGGTGTGTGTGTGTGTGTGTGTGTGTGTGTGTGTGTGTGTGTGTGTGTGTGAGAGAGAGAGAGTGTGTGCGTGTGTGTGTGCTGGGCTGGACTGTGCTGAGGCAGGGAGGAGGGAACAGTCATTATGCTAATGAAGATGCAGTAATGTTTTCCAATCGCACCATCACCACCGTAGTCTACTGGGAGCCTAGAGGGTCACTGCCGGCGACCCCCCCCCCCCCCACACACACACACACACACACACCCCACCCCCATCACCATCACCACCTCCACCCACTCTTCTCATGGGGGAGAGAGGAGCAGTGCGGGTTTAGGATGATTAAAGCACATGGATCAACAAGCTCTCTCTGTCTCTCTCTCTCTCTCTCTCTCTCTCTCTCTCTCTCTCTCTCTGTGCGCATGACGGTGTGAGTGGGCGGAGCCGAGCGTTTGAGTGAGTGCGACTGTTGGCCGCTGTGCCAGGAACAGTGTTCTATCTTTTTCTATCTTTTTCTACCTTTATGCGTTTTACATTTTTTCTTTTTTTCTTTATATTGTTAAGGTTTTGTTCTGTTTGAATTAGTATAGAAACACGGTGTGAGGTTTTTGGTTGTTGGTGTTGTAATTCGTTTTACCTGGGCGTCTGCTCCCAGTGTTTGGTTGCAGCCGCCCTTGGTAGGCTATGGAGAATTTTGAAAAACTTACGCGGCGTCATGCCATTAAAATAGCATCGACTGCCAGTGTAGAAGAGTGTAGCTTAGCTGCAGGAGATGTTATAGGACATGATAATATTCTGTCAGCCGCTCGCATGAACAATGCGATAGTGTTGTTTTTGGAGTCTGTCGAGTTGGCTAACGAACTGATTGAGAAGGGAATTGTGGTTGACGGTATTTTTACCTCCGTCCTTCCTCTCTCCACTCCATCGAAAAAAGTTACCTTATCAAATGTTCCCCCATTCATTAAAGATGAGGTTTTAACACAAACTCTGTCACGGTACGGTAAACTGGTATCCACAATTAAAAAGATTCCAATTGGAAGTAAATCCCCTCTTCTGAAACACGTAGTGTCCTTCAGGCGATCCGTGTTTATGATTTTGAAAGACAATAAAGACGATCTAGATCTAACTTTAAACTTAAAGGTGGATAATTTTAGTTACGTTATATATGCCTCTACAAGTGTCATGAAGTGTTTTGGGTGTGGGCAAACAGGGCACCTTGTACGTGCGTGTCCCAAGGCTAAGGAAATTTCGAGTGATGTTCAAACAAATCATGAAAACTCCAGTGGGGTTAATGTGGCAGAAGAACAGTCTGCCGTAGCGAGTACGTCTGCTGTTGTGGATGCAGCACCCGCTGTAACCAGTGGGCCCGAGACTGTCTCAGCCGAGTCAGCAGTAGGGGCAGTTCATGCTTCCCTTCCACGGGAAGAGGTGGACGGGATAGCCGTGGTTGAAGAACCAGATCGTACGGAACAAAGTGCTTCCGCAGATGTCGGGGCTGAGGCGGGCAACGCAGAGTCTGAGAGTCAGTCCACACAGGACTCGCAGAGTAGTGCTTCTGCTGTCAATTTCGATCCAGTTCTTGCTTCTCTTGATGTTTCCCTCATGGAGACTGATGAAAATGTTTTTAAAATTCCCTCTAAAAGAAAAAGATCCAGAAGGGGTAAAAAGAGCGATACTCTGACTGACCTCAGCGGGACAGATAATGAGTACGAAAGTGACTTTTCTGACTGTAGCTTTACTTGCAGCGTGCGTAAAAGTGGTTATACTAGTCGCGATTACAGTGTCGAGGACGTCAAATCTTTTCTAAAAAAGACAAAACATATGAGAAATATTCGTATTGACGAATACTTCCCTGATGTAGAGCAGTTCACCATGAAAACGAAATCTTTCATGAGTGAAGGCTGCTTTACAAATCCTGAGTGTTTCCGTCTCAAAAAGATAATGACTAAGATTAATGTGACGGTAAATAGTGATGTTTAATGTTAGATTCGTTTTATACCCCCCTTGTCTTATGATGGTAGTGTGTATACAACTCTTATATTTTTTTAATTTTATCATGGGTGAGATTAGTATTGCTTCTTTAAACTTAAATGGGGCCAGAGAAAGAAGCAAAAGAGCCTTGTTGTTTGAAACTATTAAAAAGAATAGATTTGATGTGTTTTTTGCTCAGGAAACACACTCTGATGCCTCAATTGCTGCTGACTGGGCAAGTGAGTTTGATGGCCTGTCTATTTTAAGTCACAACACATCAAATAGTGGGGGAGTTGCCATTCTGTTTTCTAGGACTTTTACTCCTATTTCCTACCAGACTGACGACATTGTTAAGGGTAGACTTTTAAAAGTCAGAGCGCAGTTTGAAAACAGCTTCTTTGTTTTTTTTTGTGTTTATGCACCCACTTCACCAATAGATAGAATGCTTTTCTTGAATATTTTGAGTGATGCTGTACGCAACTGTGACTCTGAAGATATTTTACTTGTGGGAGGTGATTTTAACTGTACTGAAAACACAATGGACCGTAATCATGTTGAGCCTCATATGCCATCACGCAGAAGGCTCATAGAGCTTATTAATGTGAATGAACTTGTTGACATTTGGAGGAATTTTCACAGTACACAAAAACAATACACTTGGGTTCACTCATACAATAATCGGTTGTCTTTAGCTAGACTTGACAGGTTTTATGGTTTTAAACATCAAATGAGTTTGTTTAGGAAATGTTCAATTATTCCAGTTGGTTTTTCAGACCACAGTTTGGTTTTTTGTTTTGTTTCTTTAAGTTCTGTCAAGTGTAAAAGTGCGTATTGGCATTTTAACAGTAGCTTGTCATCCGATGGCCATTTTAGGGAGGTGTTTAGGCTATTTTGGGATGATTTTAGGAATACAAAACCATCTTTTAATTCGTTACAACAGTGGTGGGACTTTGGCAAGATGCAAATTAGGCAACTGTGTCAAGAATATACATTCAGTGTCACAAGGGACTTAACTCTTTCAATGGTCAAATTAGAAAAGGAGATCATTGAACTCCAAGTTTTAGCTGAACAAACTGGTAATCAGTCGTACACTGCAAATTTTAAAGCAAAACAAAAATCACTGGCTGATCTGCTTGGAGTAAAGGCACAGGGAGCTCTGGTCAGGTCCCGCTTCCAAAGTGTGGAGTTGATGGATGGCCCATCTAAATTCTTTTTTAATCTGGAGAAAAAGAATGGGCAGAGAAGATTCATTCACTCTCTTCGTTCAGAGGATGGAGTACTGTTGTCCGATTTGGCGAAAATACGTCAGAGAGCAGTGAATTTTTACACAGGACTTTATAAGAGTGAAAGCTCTGATAATCAGGAGGATGACCAGGCCTTCCTTGAAGATCTCCCCCAGGTGGCCGAAGAGGCGAATGCGGTCCTTGGAAAGGCATTGACCTCAGAGGAACTGCAGAGAGCCCTCCAGAGCATGGAGTGTGGAAAGGCACCGGGGTTGGACGGTCTATCTGTGGACTTTTATAAGTCCTTTTGGCCAGAAGTGGGTGACGATGTGCTGGCTGTTCTTAGGGACAGTCTTGTCAGGAGGCGGTTGCCACTGAGCTGTCGAAGGGCAGTGCTCACTTTGCTCCCCAAGAAAGGGGACTTGAACGACATACGTTCTTGGCGACCTGTGTCAATCCTTTGCACTGAGTATAAACTGCTTTCTAAAGCACTAGCAAATAGATTAAGTGAAGTTGTAGAGCAGGTTATTCACCCTGACCAGACCTACTGTGTGCCAGGTAGATTGATCCAAAATAACATTTCTTTTATCAGGGACATTTTTGATGTAAGTAAGCTTTTTAATTTGGAATTCGGTTTAGTCTCCATTGATCAAGAGAAAGCTTTTGATCGTGTCGAGCATAACTATTTGTGGAGTGCTCTGGCGGCTTTTGGGTTTTGCCATGAGTTTATCGACATGGTTAGAGTTTTGTACAGTGACATTGAGAGTATACTCAAGGTTAATGGTGAC
Organism: Sardina pilchardus; assembly: GCF_963854185.1. Classification (NCBI taxonomy): domain Eukaryota; kingdom Metazoa; phylum Chordata; class Actinopteri; order Clupeiformes; family Clupeidae; genus Sardina; species Sardina pilchardus. The sequence continues at coordinate 4,940,800 of NC_084999.1, read as the reverse complement.
TTGTGTGCTCCTTTTAAAGTTCACAGAGGGGTCAGACAAGGATGTGCTTTGTCTGGCATGTTGTATGCTTTGGCCATTGAACCCCTACTGGTGAAATTGAGGAAAGAACTTGTTGGGGTGAAGATTCCAACTTGTGAAAGTGTTTTTAAAGTGTCTGCATATGCAGATGATGTGGCTGTGCTTGTAAATGGGCAAAGGGACTTGAATGTTATGTTAAAGATTTGTGATGATTTTAATGTGCTTTCCTCAGCAAAGGTGAACTGGTCCAAAAGCGTAGCATTGCTGGTTGGGTCATGGTTAAAGGGAGAGCCGTGCCTTCCAGCTGGCTTACATTGGGCCAGGGGTGGTTTTAAATATCTTGGTGTTTTTTTAGGGGATGAAAGCTTCATTCAAAAAAACTTTGATGGGGCTGTTGAAAAAGTAAAGGGCCGCCTCGATAAATGGAGATTCTTACTAGGAAAGATATCCTACAAGGGGCGGGTTCTTGTTATCAATAACTTGGTGGCATCCTCCCTATGGCATCAGTTATCTTGTGTGGACCCTCCAACACACTTACTGTCTAAGATCCAGTCAATCCTAGTGGACTTCTTCTGGGACAAGCTTCACTGGGTACCGCAGAGCATCTTATACTTGCCCAAAGAGGAAGGTGGACACGGACTTGTGCAGCTACAAAGCAGGACAGCAGCGTTTCGGTTGCAGTTTGTCCAGCGTCTTCTCAGCGGGCCACTGGATTCCAGCTGGAAACTTGTGGCATGTGCCATTTTACAGACTTTTGATGGGCTGGGGCTGGACAGAACTCTGTTTTGGATGGATGCAAAGAGACTGAACGTCAACAATCTCCCTGTGTTTTATCGTAATGTTTTTAAGGTTTGGTCTCTTTTAACAGTGCAACGAACAGGTAGCACACAGTCCTTGTACTGGCTTTTAAAAGAGCCGCTGATATATGGTTCTGTTTTAGATATATCACTTGATAAATCCCTTCCTGCAATCACACATAGTCTTCTTAGGTCTGGAGTTGTTACTATTGAGGTTTTACTCAAGTTAGCAGGCCCAGACTTTGCTAACTTTGAACAAGTTGCCAGTCGGTTGGGGATGAGATCCATTCGAGTAGTAGCCCAGCTACTTGAGAGATGGCGAACCTCTTTAACAAGGGAACAATTGCAGATGTTGGCGGACAACTTCAGAGGTTCATGCAGCTCAGTTTGTGACGATCCTTTCCCCAATCTTTTATTGTCGCCAAATTTGGCAGGTTTTACATCTTATTTGCAGGCTGAACATGTGATTTTGCTGGGTCTGAAGCCGGCTACTGGCAAAGATTTATATAAACTTTGTGTGAAGTCTTTTAACAAAAAGTCTCTGGACAAAAGGGTGGAAACGCCCTGGTGTTCTGTTTTGCATATGGGGGAGGATGTCCGTCCTCAGTGGCGAGCACTATACAAGTCACCATTAGCCAAAAAATGTGGGGATTTGCAATGGAGGATTCTGCATGGAGCAATTGCAGTTAATGCTTTTGTATCAGTGTTGAATCCTGCTGTGAGTGAGGAGTGCCCTTTCTGTTTTTTGAGAGAGACTGTGTTTCATGCTTTTATGCAGTGTGTGAGGCTAAGGCTGTTATTTGATGTGCTACAGTCACTCTTTGACTGTTTTAAGGAAACATTTTCAATGGAGACTTTTATTTTGGGTTTTAAGTATGTGCGGAAACATAAGTTCAAATGTCAGCTGTTAAACTTTCTCCTAGGTCAAGCAAAAATGGCGATCTATGTGAGTCGTAGAAACAAAATTGAGCAAACTTCTAATGATGACATTGTAATGATCTTCTCAATACTGGTGAGGTCTCGTATATTAATTGATTTTCATTTCTACAAGGCCATGACAAACCTTGAACCTTTTGAAGAAATATGGTGTCATGATGGTGTGCTGTGTATGGTTATTGATGGTGATTTGCATTTTGCACATTTTTTGCGAGCATAACTTGCTCTGCGTTTTTATTTTATTTTTTTATTTATCTATTTTTGACTCTACATTGTGACGAATTGAGCGTGTAGTACTTTATGTCAAGAATGTAATAAAGGTTTTTTAAAATTCAAATTCTCTCTCTCTCTCTCTCTGTGTGTGTGTGTGTGTGTGTGTGTGTGTAAATGTGGGGAATGATGACTCCTTAGTGGCTTACTCAGGATCACAGATCACATTGTTTTAAGCGTCATGTTCCTCAGTGCCTAGTGAGAGAGTCACAGAGGAGAAGCTCTCTCTATCATATGTCTTAAATGAAATGTAAACAATTTGCATTTTCCACCAGTAAAACATGCAAGACAATTGTAAAACAAACAAACAAACAATCAAAATAACTCCTTTGAAACTGCTTTGGTTGAGTTTAATTTGCTTCTGTGGCGTTGAGGTTGCTTGGGATAATGGAACATTTCTAACAAGACTTTAGTAACATCACCTAAAACACTGTGTGGACAGTCACAGCACCTGTGAGTGTGAGATTTTTTTTTTTCTTGCTGTATGTGTGCGTGTGTGTGGGGGGGGGGGGGGGGGCAATGAGATACAGATGGAGTGTGTTTAGAGGAGTGAAGCTTATGAAATGGATTGAATGAGAAAGTGAGAGAGAGAGGTTTTTTTATCATGTTCTTTTTATTTCTTTTGATTATTTCATTGTATTTATTTATCTACTTTCACTTTCATGTTGAAGTTCACTGATTATTGTTATAATATGCTTTGACAACACAAGTGCTCTTGTCATGTCAATAAAGCTTTTTTGAATTTGAATTTGAATTTGAGTGTGTTTCAGGAACAAACACAGAGAGAGAGAGAATGAGAGTTGTAGGTGGAGAGTTGAGAGAGGCGGAGGTAGAGGGAGAGGTGGAGGTAGAGGGAGAGGTGGCTAGGTGGAGAGAGGGAAGATTTACTGTGTGTCTGTAAGAGGTAATTATGGAAGGGTCTATATAGAGGTGATGGTCTATGGGGTCAACGACCTTTGCCACTCCATCCTGTTGATTGCCCTCCTTAGATGCTCAAGCAGATACATAAATAAATATGTAAATAAAACCAATAAGGCCATAAATAAACAAACACACTACTGGCTGGCCTCCCACACACATGAGCACTGGCCTCATCCTAAAGGTGCACTTCATTAGGAAAATGCCACGTTCCCGCTAATGAGCTGTGCATATATGATTGCATTTCATTCCTGGGATGAGATGCGAGCTGGGTGAATACAATTGTGAAGTCTAAATTGGCCTAAATGGGCCTTTCAGAATCCAGATTGGCAAATTAATTCAGTCCGCATTGCCTTAGTATCACATAATAGCTCCTTGTCCACTTTTTTAATCTATCCATTAAAACAAGTCTCTCTCTCTCTCTCCCTCTCTCTCTCTCTCTCAAATTCAAATTCAAACATTGCTTTGTCTCTCTTTCTCTCTCTCTCTCTCTCTCTCTCTCTCATATATCTACATATCTCCTTCATTCCCTCTCTCACACAATATGATAGTTTAATAGATGTTATTGTCTATAATGTGAGTGATTTCATGGATGTGATATTGGCTGACACTTACAGTATTCAAAGCACACTTTTAATGTTATTATTTGCACTTCCTGTTATGTTATTGCAAAAGACATGTACAGTATGTATTGTTTGTACACCTACCAGACCCTTACGTACCTTATCCAAAACCTTACCTTGGATGCACAATACTGATGAATATTGGTATGTCCAGGCACCTAGTGTCACTATACAAATATGCCAGTTAAAAGTTGTACACCCTCAGGATTGTGTGCTAGCTCTAGCAGCTAGGTCAAGGTTGTAAAATATAATGAATTTATGAACACATTTTAGTCAGCTTTCGGTAAGCAGGCAGATAACCTGCGCTCACTATAACACATGATAACTTAATATATGCATATTAGGGCCAGTGAGGTGACCTCACATACATACACACACACACACACACACACACGCGCGCGCACGGAGAAAGCCCATGTCTTTGGGGTTTGCGTGTTGGAGGATGGCAGCTGAGAGGCTAGCGGTCAGGAGTGTGAGGTTTGGGCAGGGACATGATGTCTGACAGGCTGCCAGCGGTGTGATTAATTACCCAGCCATGGCCATGGGCTCTCCTGCTGCCCCTCCACTCTACCCACTACGCCCTGGTGATACCAGCACACAAGCGCTCGCACTCTTGCTCTCTCTCTCTCTCTCTCTCTCTCTCTCTCTCTCTCTCTCTCTCTCTCTCTCTCTCTCTCTCTCATACCAGTACACAGGCTCTCTCTCTCTCAAACCAGTACACGCACACTCTCTCTCTCTCTCTCTCTCTCTCACTCTCTTTCTTTCTCTCTCTCTTTCATACCAGTACACAAGTTAATCTCTCACACACACACACACACACACACACACACACTTTATAGCTATATGTATGTCTCTCTCTCTCTCTCTCACACACACACACACACACATACACACTTTATAGCTATATTTATGTCTCTTACGCATATTTTCATATCACTCTGTCCAACTCTTTTTACTCATCTTCCTTCTGTCCTCCCTTCCTTCCTTCCTTCCCTGGCTCCCCATCCCTTCGTCTCTTTCACTCTGTGCAACTCGTTTGCCTCCTGCCCTGTTCTCTTGCCTGCTTTATCCAGTAGCTGATCAGTGAGGGAGAAGGCCTGGCATGATAAGTCTGTGTAATGCCCCGCTTCCTGCCGTGAATACTAACCAGCTCTCCAACTCACGCCTCTAGATAATCTCAGCTAAAAGGAATTACCGCACTTTCTTCTTTCTCTCTCTCTCTCTCTCTCTCTCTCTCTCTCTCTCTCTCTCTCTCTCTCTCTCCTTCCTTCGTGCTCCCTACACCCCCCCCCCCACCCAGCACCCCCCAATTGGAGTGTTAATTTATTATTTGCTAGACTGTTATCTGAGAGTTTGCTATCGCATCCCTCCGCATTAATCACTGCTGCCTCTTCATTTGTTTTTCAGATAGCGGCTACTTTTCTGGCAGTGACATAAATATGGAGAAGAGGAAAGGGCTTTATCAGAACCCAGGTGAGAGGAGACGAGAACGGAACGGAGCGGAGCAGAACAGCTCTTATGAATAAGAACAAAGGCGGGAGTTCAGTCAAGGCTTTATTAAAGTACCGCAGGAACAGGCAAACTTTAGCAAGTGATTGGCCCGTGTCACACACTTCTTAGAAGAACTACAGCGGGAAAGTGTCAGAGTAGTAGCGCAGCGTTCAAATTTATTGTTCTGAGTCGGTCAGTGATCACATGAGTGAGAGATTCTCCTATAGACCTGGCCTAATGGTATGCCTAATAAATATACAAATGATAAGCAAATGAATTGCATTCTCTTAATGATGCTGCAGGAGCTTTGATAAGCATCAGTGTCTAATGTGTAAGGGCTGATCTCCTTAGTGGGGAAGGTCATTGGCAGTGTGTGCTAGCATGCTGATAAGACATCATCTGGAGGGACATCATTCACTTGAAGGCCCTTGGAAACACAACAGACATCCCAGAAATGACCTAGCAGATAGGGCACCTAGGAAAAACATCGAACTGTTGAATAAACATACTGATAGCAACAATACAATACAACTAAACTACATTTTCAGAAAGTCTTAAAGAGAAACTCTGGCTTACAGTTACAAGCTAGGGTCTATTTTTGGATGATAACGAGTGTAAATTTGGCTTTGAACCAAAACGATGTCTGTCGTTGTGATTTTTAGTAAGACTCGAACATGCATTTGCAACTGAATAGCATATAGCTTAGCCATGGGGGCAACTTCACTATGTCAAAGTAAATAGCTTTTTGAAGCTAAATTAATTAATAATCCATGCTACTATAGAGAGTCTCTGCAGATAAACTGATATATTTTTTCCTTCGTAATTGTAAAGACAGAGTGACTATTAGTGCAGTCAGTGGATTACTTTGGTCTTCTTCAGGTTGCCACCATCTTGTAAGGAGAACGTCTGTACAAATTGATTACCGAACTCTCCTCCTCTATTGCTTGTAGCTTGTGACGCCTTCGGTAATCGATCATGACTTGTTATGGGATCTGTGAGTTTCCCATGTCTAGACTTTTGCCGATATACAGCCATCCAGCCAGCTATAATTGCCAAATGAACCCTGACAGGGTGATGTGAGCCCTGACACTAAGCACTACATACTAACTGCACTCTGTTTATATGTTGCTAAGCAACAGACATGTTTTAATATCAAGATTATTAATTAAGGCCGACCGCTTTGTTGATATTCAGTATAACAGCAATCCCTTTTGTGTGATATTGCTAGTTATTACATGTGACTGCAGGGATGCCACAGTGTGAGTTCTACATATGTTTATGAGTTAATATTGCTCTGATATCCATCTTGTCTTTGTGCTGAGGCAGTAGATCTCAAGGATTTGTTTACACCGGGTCTGTTGTGGCGTATACAGCAGGCGTTTAGCTTGTGTGGATGCATGCAGTGAGCCTTTGAAGTGTGTGTTTGAACCTTCTGATGAATAAAGAGGCACTGCCTCTGTTCTCTGTCAGAGTCTACTCTCTAACCCCCCACCCCATCACTGCTACCCCACCATGCACTGGGCTGTGTACCAATCCCTCGTGCAGAGGTCGTGAAAGGTCAATAGGATGTTCTGATCACTTCACACTCCACTTCAATCACTCTTTTTTTGTTCACTTTTCGTTTCTTTTCTTTCTTGTCTTCTTTTGCATCCTTGCAGCTATTTTCTGTAATGATATATGCATGTGAGTGGACTTCTGGGAGTTTGCACTCGCCGTTTACCTATGAGGTTTTCAAGTGGTCCACTAGCCACACACTGAAGTGTGTGTGTGTGTGTGTGTGTGTGTGTGTGTGTGTGTGTGTGAGAGTGTGTGTGAGAGAGAGAGGAGAGAGGAGAGAGAGAGAGAGAGAGAGAGATGGGAGTCCCTAATTGTGTGTTCAAGCACCAATTTTTCTCTCTCTCTCCCTCTCACACACACACACACACACACACACACACACACACACACACACACGCGACAAAGCAGCCTTTGCTCCTCAGGGCACTCAGATGTAGATTAGGCAGATCGTAGTGCAGGGGTGGGGGATAAATGCACATTATTAAAATAAACACAGAGCCTGGCAAACTGGCAGACAGAGCACTTCAGAAGGTCATTTTCCTTTTCTCCCTCCCTCTCTCTCTCTCTCTCTCTCTCTCTCTCTCTCTCTCTCTCTCTCTCTCTCTCTCTCTCTCTCTCTCTCTCTCTCTCTCTCTCTCTCTCTCTCTCTCTCTCTCTCTCTCTCTCTCTCTCTCTCTCACACACTCTCTCTCTCTCTGTGTTTCTCCAGTGCGGTAATGCAACATGACAGGTTTATAAAGCTGGCCTCTCACCACTCCGTGTGTGTGTGTGTGTGTGTGTGTGTGTGTGTGTTGAGTGTGTGAATGGGCTGCAGCGGTGCTGGCCGCTGGCATATTTGACTTTAAAAAATGACTCTAATGACGGGATTATGGCTCCGCTGGCACAAATGAAAGCCCCCCCCCCCTGATCACGTCAGCTCTGCTCCTGGGAGTGCAAACCTCACTCTCCTCTCCTCTCCTCTCCTCTCCTCACTCTCCTCTCCTCTCCCCTATACTCCTCTCCCCTCCTCTCCCCTACACTCCTCTCCTCTCCTCTCCCCTACACTCGCCTCCTCTCCCCTCCCCTCCTCTCCTCACTCTCCTCTCCTCTCCTCACTCTCCTCTCCTCTCCCCTATACTCCTCTCCCCTCCTCTCCTCTCCTCTGCCTTCTTCTCCCCTCCTCTCCCCTCCACTCCTCTCCTCTCCCCTCCCCTCCCCTCCTCTCCTCTGCCTTCTTCTCCTCTCCCTTTTCTTCCCTCCACTTCTCTCCCTCTCCTCTTGTTTCCTCTGCTCTCCTCTCTTCTTCCCCCTCATTTTGTCTCCTCTTCTCCTCCTCTCCTTTCTTCTCCTCCCTCCTCTTCCCCTCCCCTCTCCTCTCCTCTTCTCCTCTCCTTTCCTTTCTCCTCTCCTCCATCCTCCTCTCCTCATCTCCACTGCTCCTCTTCTCTTCCTCTCCTCTTCTCCCCTCTTCTCCTCCTCACCCCTCTCCTCTCCTCTTCTGCTCCTCTCCTCCTCTCCTCTTTTCCCAGGCCTCTCCAGGTCAGACGTGACAACTACTTTTCCCTCCCTCTTTTCTACCTTCTTCCTCTTTTTTCTCTTTCTCTACTTCCTCTCTATCTCCACCTCTTCTCTCACTGTATCCTCTCACTATTTATCTCCCTTTCATTCATCACTCCTTCTTCTTTCTCTCTCTCTTTGTCCATGTACTTCTGCTCTGTCTTTCATTCTACCTATGATTCCGCTCAATGTCTGTCCATAGCAGAGGTAATGATAGCCTGTCTCTCTCTTCAAACTTCTCTCTCTTTCTCTTCAAACTTCTGTTCTCTCTCTTTCTCTCCGTCTATTTCTTCCGCCCCTGTCTCTCCCTCTTTCCCTAGCAGAGGTAATGAGAGTCTAATGAGGCCTGACTTTAAGTATTCTCCGTTCTGTTCCTCTACTCTCCAGAAATTCCCAGTGGACGTGGAGTGTGTGTGTATGTGCAGGCAAGGAGGGGTGGGGGGGGGGGGGGGGGGTGCTGATGGATAGATGGATAGAGGAGTGGGTTGGAGGGGCGGAGGGGCGGAGGGGGGGCTGACTGGGGAGAAAAACATAAGCGCTATGCAAACGGTGTGTAAAATGTAAAAAGAGTCAAGTGGTCTGACTTCTGTTGGAGTTTTTCTGCAGCTAAAATAAATGAGGCCCTCGGGAGGATACATCGGTTGACAAATGTACACACACACATGCACCCAACATACACACACACACACACATGCCCCCCCCCCCCACACACACACACACACACATACATACATACACACACACACACACACACACACACACACACAGACATACATTTATACAGACATACACATGCAAACACACTTGTACACATATGTATTCACAGATACTGTATACACTCACAGACACACAAGGCACTCTATGTTTGTGTGTCTGTAAACATGATCCAGGGAGGTGGTCTGGATATTTGTATATGTATTTATCTATTCAAACATGTTTTTGGAAACCTGCATGTATTTATATATATGTGTGTGTGTGTGTGTGTGTGTGTGTGTGTGTGTGTGTGTTGTGTGTGTGTGTGTGTGTGTGTGTTTGTGTGTGTGTGTGTGTGTGTGTGTGTGTGTGTGTGTGTGTGTGTGTGTGTGTGTGTGTGTGTGTGTGTGTGTGTGTGTGTGTGTGTGTGTGTGTGTGTGTGTGTGTGTGTGTGTGTGTGTGTGTGTGTGTGGTCTACTCAGTGTGGCCGATGTTTTGGTCTCAGGTGTATGTATAGGCTCTCAACACTGACACGAGTGGTATGAAACATTGTGTGTGTGTGTGTGTGTGTGTGTGTGTGTGTGTGTGTGTGTGTGTGTGCTCTCTTCCTCCTCTGCGTCAGTGTGCAAGAGCTCTGCGTTAGATCATTAGTGTCATTTCCGCAGGAGAGGTCTGTGTCTGGAGGAGATTGTCACGGCAGAGGGAAGGTGAGCAAGAAGACCTCTGGCCTTTCTCTCTCTCTGTCTCTTTTTCTCACACTCACACACACACACACACACACACACACACATACACACACTCACACAGACACACACTCACACACATACTGCCACAGAATTGATTGTCTTTGTTGTGGTAATCTGAAATTAATTTCCACTTGAACCCACCTTTCCTCTTGTGTCAATTTAAAACACTCGCGTAATTATTCACCCCACATGAAGCGCGGAGCAGACAGCTGATGTGACGAGACTGAATATTTTAATTCCCCAGGTACTTAAGAGCCCCCCACCCAACACACACACACACACACACACACACACACACCCCTCTCGTCTCATCGCACAAGGTAATAAAGCAGAGCTTCGTCAAGCTTGGGCTTAAGCAAGAGGTATTTGCCTGGGGCTTGACAGTAATAGCTGCTGCATTGCTACACATTTGACTCGTGTAGTGTGTGAGTAGGTCATCGGCTTCCCTTTCAAATGATGTTAAACTTGTGTGAGTACAACGCAGAGGCGCGCCCAGGTCTGTCGCGTGCAATAGCTCAGATTAAACGGCAGGAGATGAAGACGAAGACGAGGAAGAGGAAGATGAAAGGGGAAGAAAGATACGACTGCCGCTGCTTCCAGTGAGCCTTCTATTAGCGTTGCTAACAGGCTTCTATTGTCTCTGACAGACACCGGGACGATGTTGTTAGCAACGACTGTTAGCTAAGCAACTGCTAATATCATCGGCTGATCTTAGTGAATTTGTTCCCTGTGTCTGTGCACCGTGTGAGGTCTTTGATAGTCTTATCTTCACTCGCTTCGTTAGCTTGCTCTGTAGCCCGGGTGAGTGTGTGTTGCTGCGGCCCGGCTGAGAGGATGAGTCTGGAAGTGGTTTCCAGTGGTGGAGTCCCTGCCGTGGTGGGCCGTGCAGGTCATCGCCCGAGGCTGGAGTCTCTTCTGGGGGCTTTAAAGGCACAGGGGCTGGGCGGGTGCAGGGGGACGGATGTGGTGGAGTGTGTATCCTAGACACACAGTGGCTGCCTTGATAATGCCACAGGGATAGACGTGGGCTGGTGTGGCACTGCTGCCTGAAAGGAACTCAAGTTGGATAAAAACATTCATCATTCATTTACATCAAACCAATGTAACTCCGAAGAAACTGACAATTTGTTCAGCCATGGTGTTATACACAGTAAAATGAAGAGTTTATTTGAATTGGTCTTATTTGATCAAGTGTTTAAGGAGAAATCTGGAGAGTTTTGACACTCGAGCTAGGTAAAAAACGATTGTTTTAATTTTTTTCCATACCGACAGAACTCGATGACCTCAGTGATCTATGTGAAAACTCGTCCAATATCTCCTTTAAAACTACTCTGACAATAGTTGTGATGTACAGCTTGTTACTCTACTCAGATCAAATGGCAGCCATTTAACACTTACAGTGTTAATATTAACTCTTAAATAGTTTCCATAGTCTTTGGAATGTAATTTTGGTGTTATAAACTTTAATGGAATTCAATGGCACATGTGATTTCACTGTGTACTACTGTACCTTATGGCCAATGTGCTGTTTAGTCGGCTCTCTCTCCATGTTGGTGCTGGCAGTGGGGAGGGAACTAGGGCTGCGCTCATCTGCTGAAACAGCGAGCCTGTAAACAATGCAGAGATGAAGAAGCAAATGCATTTCAACAGATTATTTCCATGAGACGCTTTCTTTTCTAGTCGGAACTTCTCTCGGAGCGTCTCTTCGTTAATAGAATCAGACGGGAGAATAGCACAAAAGCCAAAAGCTTCATTTGTAAAACACAAACAATTTTATAATACATAATTCACTTTATGCACATTTTGCTATCACATTTCTCCCCGTATTATGCCCTGAATAATGATACTGAATATGCAAATGCTTTAAATAATTCAGCCGAGCCTTGTTTAGATTTGCACGCTATGGTTTGGAGTGATTTGTTTGAGTTTTGTACCAGTTTTGTTTTTCCTGTTGTTTACTTTTTCACTCATGCTTATTCTTCTCCCTGTTGAGGCACGGAAGCCATTTTTAGAGTGTGGATATTTGTGTGTGTGTGTGTGTGTGTGTGTGTGTGTGTGTGTGTGTGTGTGTGTGTGTGTGTGTGTGTGTGTTTTTGCACACACAGGGATGAGCAAAGCTACATCAAAATGTAATTTCAAATAAAATATCAAATACTCTAATTTTAAGTGTATCAAAATAAACTACAAAATACAGTAGCCCGCCACGCCATGAATCAAAATAAAATACTGTATATATTTTGAGAATAGGGAGCATGAAATCACTTTGTAAATCTTCCATATCTGTATTTAATCTATGCCTTTCCTCACTACTCTGACTCTGTTGATAAAGAGGACAGTGTTTGAGAGCAACACCTTTTCTCTCCCTATGAGACTTGCCATAAATCGGCAAACAGTCCACAGATCAACTATGCTGACCTGCCTTTAAAGAGACCCTATGCAACTTTTTCCTAGTCATGAAATCGCTTAAAAATCGTTGTTTTGCTTGACTGACCAGTTTTATCGAAAACAGTAATATTTCCTCCCACCCCCAGTGTCCCTATCCGCTATACCTTGCAGTTTGTTCAGGAGGCGATCGGTCCTTGTTTACATCTGGAAGGCTGAGACGTGTGAGGAACAAGAAGAACCACGCTTGCAATTTATATATTTATATATAGCCTATATAATGTATAAATATACACGCTAAAGCTGTTGGGGAAGCTCTGCAGAGAAATATGCAAGCATAAAACGAGCGAAACCGAAACTGGAGATGAAATCGCCAATCCTGCATAGTTTCTCTTTAACATCGTATAGCCTACAGTACTGTACTAGAGATATACTCAACAAGTCATAACTAAACTTGTCAAGTAACCATCAAAACTGTAGGAGCCTAAATTAAGTTTGTTTACGTTAAAAACATTTTACATTTAAAAGGGTACAGATTCATTAATAAGATAAATATGATTTGTAATGTCATGTTTTAAAATGCATTTGTGTTATAATGTTATAATGTTATAATGCATTTGTGTTGCCTTGTAAGATTAAAACAGGACTTTTGATGTGATCCTGAT
>NC_084999.1:4918168-4923168 GCF_963854185.1 Sardina pilchardus | reverse complement strand
GACACGGCGTAGCGAACGTGACCCTCTGTTTCAATTAAATAATCATGCCCGGTTTTTTTTAAGCTTTTTTTGCGAGTGATAACAACTTTGCAGGCAGTTTTGGGAGAGAGGGAGAGACGTTATGGTGCGCACTGCAATTAGCCGCTCCTAGACGACTCTGACAGCAACATGAGCTATTGTCATCAGGAAGGAAATCTGGCCATTTAGAGAGCTGTGAGAGGCTCTGTTAAGGACTATGATGGGCCTAATAAGCTGAGTGGGGTCTCTTTTTTCTCTCCTCCTCCTAGTCTCTCTCTCTCTCTCTCTCTCTCTCTCTCTCTCTCTCTCTCTCTCTCTCTCTCTCTCTCTCTCTCTCTCATTCTCGCTCTGCGTCTGTGTTCGTTTTTAAAAGTCTGTTTTAATTGAGTCTCCCTTGTGCTCGCCAGGGCCGTGACCTCAAATGTGGGCAAAGAGGTCATTGCTGTCTGGCAGGGTTTAAAGACAGCACACACTTCTCTCCCTCTCTCTCTCTCTCTCCCTCTTTCTCTCTCTCTCTCTCATTCCTCACTGTGTCCTGCTCTCCGTTTCCTCTCTCTTTCTTCCCTTCTCTCTCTCTCTTCTTCCTTCCCTGCCAGTCTGTGTGGCCCTGAATTGCAAATTGTTTTAAAATGTGCATAATGAGAACGGCAGAGGCAGCGGGGTTCTTTGTGTGCGTGTGTGTGTGTGTGTGTGTGTGTGTGTGTGTGTGTGTGTGTCCTCTCTGGCTGTTAGCACAGCTAAATGAGTTAAGATTGTGCCATTGAATTACAAACGATTATTTCCCCTGGCTGGTGGCGTAGACACCAGGAGGCATGCGGGCTGACAGAAACAAACCTCAGCAAAGACAGGGTGCCTGCTAATGGCACTGTGATTGTGGGTGAGTACACACACACACACACACACACACACACACACACACACACACACACACACACTCGGCTGAGTATTTCCATCCATATAACATAGATACATACACACTCACACACATACAAAGAGCAAGCACACCTACAAAGTGCACTAAATTAATTGTTCTCATGTCACTGGTGGTTTCCTATGGTCTTGATCACAAATAAGGCATGAATAGATTACGAAATCAGTGCGCTCGGACACGGTGCGCACACAAACACACACACACATTTACATATAGTGTTGAATTTACAGGTTCCATTGGTAATGGATCTAGTGGAAGTGCTATAGTGACAAAATTGTACGGCAATGTGTTGAGTTTCAAACATCGGTTTTTAACTATTTACACCAGTGCTATTGGCCTATAGGATAATCAGTTCCCTACACAAAAGATTGATTAATTGTGTCATACAAGTCACAGGCAGTACAGTTCACTAAATTATCTTTTTTTTCTCAATTACAGTAGAAGCAAAAATGTACGATATCTTAGCCAGCTATTTATCGACTCATAGCATGCCCCATCTAGCCTGGGTGTTCCCATGCTGCTTTGTGCGCGATTTCATTCACACTGCAAAGGCAGCCTGCATAGACATCCATGGTGCCCAATGAACGGATCTGGGCATTTTTTTGAATATGAGAAAATGAACGTATGGTTGCCAGACCATGTCTCATAGAGGTGGTAGCGTAGTAGTGGTAGGTCGTGGTAGCCAGGCTATGTCCCATCTGCATTGGAAAAGTTAGCTAAGCGAGGTAGCTAGCACAACCAGATCTGTTCTGACTGAATATGAGATGCTGCAAATGGAGATGTAGTTACTTTATGGCACATGGGAACATGAGAACATGACTTATGAACTCTCAACTGGCTTTCCATGACCTCACCTATGACTGACTTGGCTTTTGTTTGTGTGTCTGTTTGTCTGTGTGTGTGTGTGTGTGTGTGTGTGTGTGTGTGTGTATTAGTATTAGTGTGTACAGAAGTGTGTCCATGTCTACATGATATCATTTGCGCACACACACACACACACACACACACACACACACACACACACACACACACACACCTCTGCCCGTTTGCCCCTCCCCTCCAGTTGGGTGTCAGAATGGCGCTTCATGCCCGGTCTCCTCTGAAGAGCAGTGCTGTAATTTACACCTTATTTGATGCCGCCCTCTCACCCGCTAATTGGCAAAAAGATCTGTGACCGTCCGAGTCTCGACACAATCCCTTAAATGTATCAGTCCGCTAAACTACCAAGGAGCCGCTTAGCACCACCCCAGCAAGACTTCCTCTTCTTCTGTCTCCCTCTCTCTTTCTCTCCATCTCTCTCTCTCTCTCTTTCTCTCTGTCTCTCTCCTCCACCTCTCCTCTCAGCTCTCTTGCCTTTGGTTTACATCCAAGCAGTGGAGAAATAAGAGATGACAGTGGTTACAGATATGCTGGTTTAATTACTTGTCAGCTTAGGGGCCGATATCTTGGCTGGCCAACGTCGAAGCTTAACTTTCCCTAGTAGCTTAAAGCATGAGCAGGGCCTGGTGCTTTAGTGTTTAGCCAGAAAGCCCAGGGACAATCTGAAAGATAAAAACATGAACAGCTTTACTCATTTTTATAGGGGGGATGGGGGAGGTGGAGGAAGAAGGGACGAGTGGGCATTTTTCTGCCACTGCAAGAATTGGCTTTCACTTTCCCCCTCCTAGACAGCAGGAGAAGAGGGGGGGGAGAGAGAGAGAGAGAGAGATGGAGAGAGAGGGAGGGAGAGAGAGACACAGAGAAGAGAGAGAAGGAGGAGTGAGAGAGACAGTGAAGAGAGAGAAAGAGAGAGGACAGACAGTGAGAGTGAGAGAAGAGAGAGAGGAGAGAGAGTGAGAGAGAGAGGAGGGTGGGAGAGAAAGAGATGGACAGAAAGTGAGAGAGAGAGCGAGAGAAGAGAGAGAGGAGAGAGTGAGAGAGAGGAGGGCGGGAGAGAAAGAGATGGACAGAAAAAAGGCTCATGTAGAGAATGAAATGACATCACAGGAAGGAAGCCTGGCCGTGAGCGTTCCATGTCCACTGGCTGCTGAGGCCTCTAAGTCTGTTGGAAAATTGATAGATATTCTAAAGCTCTACTTTGGAGCGGGGCCAGGCACCATCCTCAAATCCATTTAGGAGTATTCAGCAAAACACTGCCGCTTATTCCGCAAGCTTTCCGCTGAAGATATGCCATACACACACACACACACACACACACACACATGGCTGATAGCAGATAGGAGATTTTGCACGAACACAAATGTATTTATTGCATTAGGTTGAGGGTAATTCGTGTAAAAATGCCTTTCAGAGATTTCTAAATAGCTTTTACGCTGCATATTTTCAGAGAATGAAAGGAAATCAGCCTAGAATATTTACAAAATTATTAATTTGAGTTGGAATTAATAGGGGGGGGGGATATATGTATGTGTATATTCTATTTCTCAGCACTAAAATGAAAGGTGAATGCATTTCGTTTATAATTAGTCCTGTGTGCATTTGAGCATGTGTTTGTGTGCATTTGAGCATGTGTTTGTGTGTGTGTGTGTGTGTGTGTGTGTGTGTGTGTGTGTGTGTGTGTGTGTGTGTGTGTGTGTGTGTGTGTGTGTGTGTGTGTGTGTGTGTGTGTGTGTGTGTGTGTGTGTGTGTGTGTGTGTGTGTGTGTGTGCGTGTGTGTGTGTGCGTATGTGTGTGTGTGTGTGTGTGTGTGTGTGTGTGTAGGAATGGCTGGGATAGTATTCATGTCCAGGTACGCTTTGGGAGTAAGAGTGTGTGAGAGCAAGTGAAAGCGATGTGGATGCTGGGGACATTCAGCTGCTCAGAGCTCTTTGTTCACCCTTCTCAGTGTTGATTCGCGCTCTCTTTCTCCCAGACATACTTTCTATTGAAGTCAATAAGATTATTGGTTACTATAGTTTCGCCTCTACTTAGTGCAAATCATAATGGATTTAAATCCCCCAAAGCACACACATGGTCACACCCACAAGCACACACACACACACACACACACACACACACACACACACACACACACACACACACGCACGGGTGCGCAGATTCTCTCACACACACACACACACACACACACACACACAGCCTGGCTGGTATAAAAGGGGCTACCTGCTTCTCCATCTGTGACTGAACAGCCTCAGCCGCGTATGGAAATAATAAAGCAGACAACTAAATCTGAACAAAAAAAAGTCACACGACAATGAGGATCAATGGTTTATAAGACTTCATAGAAAAACACACAACAAAATATACCATGTAATTTGGCAAGACAAAGGGCAAAAGTAGTAATCAAAAACTGAAATTACAGGCGAAAAATGTAATCGACCTCATTGACTGAAGACAAAAGAGGAGATCACAACGCTGTCTTCTTATAGCCTACCAACGTAGCCATTGACACAGACATACAGTATCATCCTCGAATGTGTTGGTGGGAAGTGTAATAATAATATATGGCTTGCAGGCTATGCCAAAAGTGTGCTTTCTTTGCAATTAATGTAACAGAATTAGCCGTCAGTGAAATGTTACTAATAATGACTAAAGTAATATTAATACTGAATGTAATGTTAATATACATACATAAAATAATGCAAAGGTTAATTTACACAAAATAATGTAAAAGTAATGAAATAACGGCAAACTCTAGTTCATTTTACTCAATACCAACTGCCCTGATTAGCAACCAGCAAGAGCATCTTGGAGGGCCCAGGCCTGAGCACGACACGTTTGTTCTGATATCGGACCCAGCAGTCTTGTGCTGTGAGTAAGCAGATCCAGAGGCATAGAGAGGACCCACACCTTAAGACCCTGTGCAAAGGAATGCATAGATAGATAAATAAACAAATATATAAATAAATGAATAAATAATGCATAGTCAGAGTGAACAAACACACACACACACACACACACACACACACACACACACACAGACACAGACACAGACACACACAGACACATACACACTCAAATGAAAATTCTGGTTTAATGTAACAGGTAATACAAACAAGAAACGATGAAACAAACATAAAAAAAACACTTCACAAAGAATTGCACACAGGGCACA
>NC_084999.1:4910668-4915668 GCF_963854185.1 Sardina pilchardus | reverse complement strand
GAAGGTGCGTCTACTAAATGCTGAATTGAAAGGGGTGAATATTTTTGCAATTTGGATTATATACTTTTTAAAAAGGCCACATTAAATTGATCAATATTCCATTTACAAAACCTGTGAAAGTGGAAATATCCAAGGGGGGTGAATACTTTTTATGGGCACTGTATATATACAGTGTATATATATATATGTGTGTGTGTGTGTGTGTGTGTGTGTGTGTGTGTGTGTGTGTGTGTGTGTGTGTGTCTGTGTGTTTGTGTGTGTGTGTGTGTGTGTGTGTGTGTGTGTGTGTGTGTGTGTGTGTGTGTGCGTGTGTGTGTGTGTGTGCGTGTGGGGGGGGTGCGTGTGTGTGTGTGAGAGAGAGAGAGAGAGAGAGAGAGAGAGAGAGTGATGACAGTTTTGAATATGTGAACTCCTTCCCTCTCAACCCCATGTCAAGAGCGTTATAACCTCTTCTCCTCCTCTCTCTCCCCACTCTTTATTCTATTATCCGTTGCTTTCTTGTACTCTTTCAGAAAGAGCAATTTGCCATGTTTCTAAATCTGTTTTTAATGAGCCTTAATACATTCCTAAGAACTGTTCATCTTAAGCCCTCTGGGACAGGGCAGGGAACTTTATTAGTCCCTCCCATTTGCCCACGGCAGAAGGAATGGGCCAATCAGTGCCCCTGGTGATTTGAATGAGCCAATCGGTGGCCTGGGCAGGTGTGACCTTGCGTGGAGGTGGGGCCACAGAGATCAGCAAACACTCCGTTTCAGTGTCATTACACTTATTAGGGGCTTAAGCGGCTAATTGCATTAACACATTATGCGTTAGAGTGTGTGGGCGCCTGGAGAGCTATAATAAATTAGATTTTCCAGTCATCTGATGATATGGAGCCTCTTAAAATCTTCTGGACAAAAGAGACGATTAAAGAAAAAAAAAGTCATGGGAATGTCAACAAAGCTGTGTGAATCATAACTCCAGTTAATATTGGGAGAAAATAAATGTTTAAAACTTTCTGTCTGTGATAATCATCGCACATGTTGGAAAATCCTGGAGGTACTCCTATTGTAGTTGTTCTAGTTGGAATCTAATCAAATGTAACTATTATATTTCAACTGCTTTTTTTGTATGGCTATTAGTGTCATGAAGTCCATGTGAACTTCTTATGGACAGGAAATATTCTAGTTTGGTGGTGTATGGAACTTTACGAGCAGCTCAGGCAAACCTCCCCTCCATATCTGATGCTGTCTGTACCGCAACTACACTGAATTCTGCATTTGGACTGACCCTATGACCCTAGGCTAACCTTACCTCAATCAGTCTACTTCAAGTATGTCATTCTTACAAAGACATTAAACGTGTGATTCCTGTATCTGAGATTTAACAGATCTGCAAAAAAATATTTCTTCTAATGAAACACTGTGCTGTTTGTCACATTTGTGTGAATGGCAACCATGCCAGTCAGTTCATGTATGGGACACAGATGCCAACACCAGCCTCTATGGTTGTATTCTTCTGCACCTTGGGAGGTTGCCAACGAGGCCGAGAGAGGCGGGCTGCTGGGACAGAGTCTAATGAGGAGCTGTTGTCTCTGGCTTGTGATAACTTGTCCTTCCAATCTCCAAACTTGTGGCATTAGTAAACTCCTCAGGTGAGAGAGCATGCCCTCCAGATCCGCTCGAGAGCCTGCTGAAGGTTGCTTTTATGAAATCAAAACCAGTCTCTGAATTCTTCACGGTCGAAAGGTTAAGCTTTTGATCTGAGCAAACAGATGCTTGAGGGAGGGAGAGAGAGAGAAAAAGAATTCATGTTAAAAAAAAATGAGAGCTTGTTTGCGTTCACCCTCACCTTATTTTTGCCCAACACACGTCGCCTTTGAAGTCATATTTGCTCAGAAACACTCCCAAATGTGGCAAGCCTGCGGGGCCTAAAGCACACAGGACTTTTATTTCACCCCAATTAAACTTATTTATGAAAGTATTTACAGAGGTGATCACATGTCAGAATGCAAGATGAGTCCAGCACCCCCAACTCCCACCCCAACCACCACCACCACCACCACAACAACAGGAAATTCACTCTAAAAGAGGTTAAAAAAGGGAAAGACTGATATATGTCAGCAGTTATTTTAAAAAGCTGTCATGGACAGAGAAGTTTTGAGTTATTTGATGTATTCATCTCATACGTGGCTCCAGTTTTTGCATTGTCTTCCTGCATGAGCGGCAGTGTGTCTGTTCCAAGGATGATTCCGGAACATTTACCTCTGAATGTCTCTGCTCCGTGATGTCCAAGGAGATGAGGGAAGAGCTATGGGAGCTGAAGCAGAGAGGGAAAGAGGGAGGGAGGGAGACAGGGAGCAAGGGACGGGGGCCAGAGCGAGAGGGGTGGGGCGGGGGGAGGGTGGTTTGATAAATGGTTTGACTCTGGTGGCCAGTCTGTTTATTTAGACCTCTTGTTCCCGACACAGTCCTGCACAAATCAGGCATTGAAGTGCCTGGCTATTAAGAGACAACACAAACCTGACAACAGCCACCCCTGCTGATTCCTTGTGGCTCAGCCCGGATCCAGATCGCCCCCTGAGCCGTCTACCTCTGGATCCGAACGAGGAGAAAGGATGTTCTCCGGGTTCAGAGACGTTCTGGATGATGGACTTCGGAAGCGGACTGTGTCGGGCTTTCCAGTACATTAGGAGTCTATGACAGGAGACTGCCCAGTCCTCAGCCCCTAAGCCACCACAGGCCCGTCCCAGCTCCCAGCTCCCAGCTCCCACCATACCTCACATGGGAAAGCCTTACTCCTCTTATCCTCCACAATAACCGGTTTATTTTTCCAGGGGGGCTCCTATGCAACGGAGAGCCAAACACACTTGGGGGCTCGTCCGGGATCTCACAGCTGTGTGGGCCTGTGGCAAAAGCACGTCCGTATAAATAATTGTTTCCTGTGTGTCAAATCCACTTCTTGCTTGGTGGGTTGAAACATGAAACATGAAGGAGGCCTCAATAGTAGTGAACACAATGCTCTAACACATTCTCTAGGCTGCTACATTCCTGCTGTGTGTAACTCAGGTGCTATCAAAACATGTTCAAATATGCCAGAAAGCTGAAGTAGTCGGGGACTATCACCATAAAACGGCACATTTGTGGGAAAGCTAAATGCCTTGAAAATCCCAAAAGAGGACTCAGCTCATATGTTTTGGCTTAGTTTGTGTTTCCTTTCAGTGGAAACAGATAGGGGACTGTCAGTGACAACTGCCATTTTTACGAACAATAAGCCATGAGAATTAGCGAGTATCAGTTCACAGACTAACAGCGAATCCTGCTCTATGAATATTCACATTCAGACACGCAGGCACATCAGAGCTTTCATACCA
The DNA here is from genome assembly GCF_963854185.1 of Sardina pilchardus. NCBI lineage: Eukaryota > Metazoa > Chordata > Actinopteri > Clupeiformes > Clupeidae > Sardina > Sardina pilchardus. The sequence goes on along the minus strand of NC_084999.1, from coordinate 4,912,316 downwards.
AAATCCCTTTTCCTGGGAAGAATAAGCAGGGAGGTGGTGGCTATGGTGGCAGTGGAGGGGGGAAATAATTGTGTATTTTGTTTAATGTGTTCAAATGAAATTAGAAGCAAGATTGTGTGTGAGAGGGAGTGTGTGACTGTGTATTTGAGAGGTCATGAGTATGTGTATCTAGAAGTGTGTGTGTGTGTGTGTGTGTGTGTGTGTGTGTGTGTGTGTGCGTGTGCGTGTGTGTGTGTGTGCATCTGTGTTTGTTTGTGTGCAAGTGTGTGTTTTATTCAGAAGTGGTGTCCTGGATTTAAATCCTTGCAGTCTCAAGTGGGCACATCACAAAAAGCACAGCGCTTTGGCAGCAAGCTGGCAGTCTCTGCACAGTCGAGGCCCAGAATTTAATGAGCATGAATAATAAATAATACTCACTACAGCCCGGTGACTGGAAGAGCTGCCAGTTTATTAGGCCAAGGCCTTGTTTTCCACACACACACACACACACACACACACACACACACACACACACACACACACACACACACACACACACACACACACACACGCACACACAATCACAATCTCAAACAAACACACAGACACACACACACACACACACACACCATATACAAGCATACAAATGCACATGCACAATTTAATCTCTGTCTCTCTCTCTCTCTCTCTCTCTCTCTCTCTCTCTCTCACACACACACACACACACACACACATACATACACAGACACACAATTGCACCCACACACACACATTCACACACAAATCCATGAGTATATGGAGATTGAAAACGCACACACGTACACACATGCTTCCCAACATCAAGCTGCGCAGTGTTGGATTTACAGTGTTCCTGACATGCTGAAAATAACTTTTCTGACACGCCAAATAAACACCAGCTGTCATTTCTTGTTTGCACTATAAATAAAAGAAGTAATTCATCCCTTCCACCTCTAAATAAAACATCTCCACCTCCTGTAACACACACACACACACACACACACACACACACACACTCATACACACTTACACAGGAAAACCGACACAGGGTCTTGGCTCTGCATATTAGCCCAAGACAGTATGAGAACAGAAGGAAAAAGGCACACATTAAAAACAAGCAAAATGAAACAGACACGAATGTCCAACATTACTCAAATAGTTTAGTTTTTCCTATCAGAAATGTTGTTCACTTAGAGTTACACCACTTACAGTTATAGTTACACCAAGCCGTGTATATCTATGAAAATAGCGTCAAGCTACTTTACTATTATAACCTCTACCAAGAGCCTTGCAGGAGGAGCTTATGGTCACGGGCAACCACACCTGGAGAACAAAGTATTTGGCAGTGGAGAGAGAGAGAGAGAGAGGGAGGGAGGGAGAGAGAGAGAGGGAGAGAGAGTCTGTGTTGATTCATATAACCCAGCATGAGGCGAGCCCCACAGATCAAATGCTCCAGATCTGTCAATCACAGGCGCCATCGCCGTGGATACAGCAGCATGTGGCTGAGAGGAGGAAGTGTTTAATTATTGATCAGACTGTTTTCTTCTTCTTCTTCTTTCTCTTTTTTTGCTTTTGGAGGTAGCCCAAACGCTCACTCAAATGCACTGCTGTCCTCTACTGAGGCTCTGCTTTCTCAGGCTGGGTAGATACT
>NC_084999.1:4903168-4905668 GCF_963854185.1 Sardina pilchardus | reverse complement strand
GAGCGAGAATCGATGTGGCGGAGGATCCCCCCTTTTGTTAAAAGCCAATCTTGTTTTAATGATGCATGAAGAAATATTCAGGCATTGACATTTCTCTGTCAGGTTTCTTTAGTTAAATCAATGAAGATAATACCATTTTGACCTAGTTATCCAGTTAATGCTTATTAGGAACGTAATGAGATTTACTGTCAGCATAATCATCCTTTTTATTTTGGTATCTCATCCCATTAGTTTGTGCATGTATCACAGTGTGTATGTGTGTGTCTGTGTACTGTATGTGTGTGTGTGTGTGTGTGTGTGTACGTATTTATACAGATGGAAGAGTGTGTTTTCTTGTGTGTGTGTGTGTGTGTGTGTGTGTGTGTGTGTGTGTGTGTGTGTGTGTGTGTGTGCGTGTGTGTGTGTTTTGTGTGTGTGCATTTCCTCCAGGCTATTGATGACAGTATGCACAGTCATCAGACATCCACGTATTGCGCTTTCTCGCTCCATACTATCACTGATCCAGCTTAGAGGCACCTAAAAATAATGTCTATTTTTCATTAGTCATGTCCAAATTAACCATTGCTTAAATAAAGGACTGCCGAATATATATATATATATATATATATATATTCACAATTTTTATATAAAAATCTAAATGTATTTTAATGTATTTATACACATACACACACACACACACAAACACACACACACACATATGCTGTTGCACAGAAACATGGTTCAAGGAGAGAGTAGTCAAGGTGTGGTCATAGGCACAGCTGGACAGCTGCTGTTATCTCAGCAAAGCACCAGTGACCGTGTTTATGTCAGCTGTTATGAAGGACTTATGTAGCTGTCCAGCGTCAGCAGCAGCAGCAGCTCAGCTGGGGTGGGAGTGAGCAGGGGAGGCTCAGGGATGCGAGCGAGACCAGAGAAGGCTCTGACTGTGAACCTTGTGCTTCGCTCTGCTGCTGCTTGAGCATCAGGTTGTCTCTCAGGCCTCAGAGCCCGATGTCTGGACCCCGGGCCCTTCCTACTACCCCCCCTCTGTTTTCCAAAGCGTTGCCTCTGTGGCGCGCGGGAAGTCAAATAATAATAACGCGTGGGATTCTTAGATGACACGTCCCACCGCATCGAGGCGAAAACAAAGTGCTCTCTCCCGGGGGGGTGGGGATCGCAAACGCCTCATAATGAAGAATGTTAAACCTGTTTTACGCTCCTCGGCTAATTCCTCACACTGTGCTTGTTTGACTTCTTAATTGCCCCGTCTCCTGACATGACAGCGGGGGGGTATTGGGATGGGGGGGGGGGTGGGGGCGCTTCAAGTGTTCAAAGTGTTCGCAGACTCTGTCGCTGTCACCCCAACAGCTCTGGCATTTCCATCTAGAGATGTCGTCCGCGGTGAGACATTTTATGGGGACACGGCGTACGGATGGACAAAATGTCACAGGTGGAGAGGTGGCAGGGATGCAGAAGAATGAAGAAATAGATATTTCATTGTTACATTTCTCCTCCAGTGTTGAGCAATGCGTCACACACTACCCAAGATTTTAGGCACTGTCTCCAGATTCAAGATTATTTATTGACAGTGTGGATATACGCAGGCATATGCACTCTAAATATTTAAGCACACAGTATATAATACACATCACTTCATTATCCACATGCTGACGTGAAATTAAGTTCTTCTAATATAGTTCAATGTGAGTTTTGACAGACATTGTTCAGTATCTAGTTCTCTTTGTTTGAAACAGAGCCTGACTTTGTGCTTTGTGGACTCAGAGGAGCTCAGAGCTGCTGTCCCTGCTGGCTCGCCAACCCACGCTGACATGTGTTAGCATATGGCATCTCCTCCTCAGGAAAAGTCAATGGCTGGTGTGAGATGACCACACAGGCCTGTCCTCTGTCCCTGCTCGCCCATGTGTGTGTGTGTGTGTCTGTGTGTGTCCTTCTCCAGATCGGGGGGTCCTGTCAGTGGAGAAGGCTTGTCATCTCCAAGGCGCTCCTGACTGCAGGGCAGGCTGGAGAGGAAGGAGAGAGAGAGCGAGGGAGCGAGGGAGAGAGAGAGAGAGAGAGAGGGAGAAGGGGAGAAATCTGTGCGTGTTTTGCATGGTCGGTGCGGTGGAACGTGAGCCGGGTGTCGAGTGTCACGGCGGTGGCACGGGGACACGGCGTGTGCTTACTGGAGTAAGACCTGCCCACCTGGGAGCGTTCCCCAGCAAGCTGGGAATCGACCTGCCGTCCCCCCTATTGTCTTTCGCTCCAGGGTCACAGGTCAAATGTCAGCTCAAGGTGACACTCTCCGCTGGCTAAACTGTTGAACAACATTTCAGGTCTGATTAGTGCTGGTGAGCTGATGGCTGGCCTCCCAAAGACACAACTCAGCACACGCTCCAACTAACTACACTTTCTACTGACCTCCCAAAGATACAACTCCAAACACTCTCCAACTAACTACACTTTCTACTTCAAATACACAGAGAGGAAGAGAGAGGCAGAGAGAGAGAAAGACACAGAGAGA
>NC_084999.1:4880668-4895668 GCF_963854185.1 Sardina pilchardus | reverse complement strand
CCATGAGTGTGTTATTAGAGGGCCAAACACATTTTTAGGCGCTCCGCCACAGCTCCGTGGCTCAAATTAAACTCTGTTTCATGTGCTTTAATTGGCCCGCTTTGAAAAAAGGCAACTTTTTCCTTTTGAGATTTTCACAACCGCCAGCCAACTGGCACGGGCACAAAGGTGGCGAAAGCGTCATTAAAGGCATAAAATGTAGCTACTTTAATTCTGGCCGCATATTCACTTTAATTGAAATATCTCCAGAAAATGAGAGTGAGAGGCACTTTTGCTAAATTGCAACAAGAGCTCGCTCCGGCAGTTGACCCCTCGGGATTTGCTGCTGGGGTGAAGTGGCCCCCGAGAAAAACATGGAACCACAGAACAAATAGCTACTGACCCCGCCATGGATCTGGCTCTGATTGGACGGCAATCTGGTGGATTTGGGCCAGAACAGTACCAAATCCTCTCCCAAGCCAACTCCTATCTGGGCTACAGTATACGTACAGGGAGGGGGGGAAAAAGAGATGCAATTTGATGCGGCTTTGCACATTCTTGTGCTGTGTGAAATAGAAACTGGATTATTTGGTTAGAAGCAGGAACAGGATATTGCTGTCTGTTAACGTCGGCCTCGATCAGAGTGACATTCCATAACTGGTCAATATAAATATGATTATTTATAGTGCAGAGACACCAGTCATGGAAACGCGCACACACACACACACACACACACACACACACACACACACACACACACACACACACACACACACGCACGCACACACACACACACACTGATGGAGAGATAGAGACAGAGGCCTGTGAGGTGATAGGGAGACACAGTCTGCACGCGCCCAGAAACACAGAGAGACCTGCGCTAACAGCCATCAGGTCACGCAGGAGATGAGGGGGGAGAGAGAGAGACAGAGAGAGAGAGAGAGAGAGAGAGACAGAGAGAGAGAGAGAGAGAGAGAGAGAGAGAGAGAGAGAGAGATTAAGAATGTTGCAGCTTCATTGACAACAATGAAGTAATATTGACATTCGTTACCCCATGTACATTTTGGATTTATCATAGTTATAGTACTATACCTTATGGTATAATGTGGAAGACAAAACATCTTAGAAAAGTCCCTCATATGACTGCTATTTTGGAAGAAGTCTTATGTCTGTACAAAGATATTCTATATGATCAGTTTTGACAAAGATGTTTGTCAGATAAATAACCAAAGGTGAGCGCAAACATGTGAACACAAACACATGTTCTCTACACCGTTCATATAGGTCTTCACGTTCTACAGGGAACAATAGCATCTTTGTGCGTATAGCTTAGCTCCATACACTCAGCATGAAAAAACAGTATTTTATATATATATATATATATATATATATATATATATATATATATATATATTCTGTGTGAATGTAGGCAGTGTTACTTCCATCCTCCCGAGGGACCACTCCTTTGAAGGGCTGTTATTTGATAAATCTTCAGAGTCCTAAGCAATTAATCGTTTTGGCCAGTTTCCTGAAAGCAAGGTCTTTGAAATATCATTTCAATTACGGGCAGAAAGGAATACTGAAATGTATAACCTCAAAATAATCATGACAATTTGGAGTAGTATTCTCTCATGATCTTAAGTCATGTCTTTACAGTACAAAGCATTGTGGGATTGTCGTCGTATGAATGAAAACTGCTCACATTTCAGTGGCGTCTTCTGAAATGCAAAGCCTGGACACTCACAGGCAAAACTGTTCTCATAAGTATCAGCACTCTTTCTCCCAGTCCACAACGCTGCCATTCTCTATTCTGTCTCTATAAAGGGAGTGTGTGTGTGTGTGGGGGGGGGGGGGGGGATTGCAATTAATTGTTTGCTGCCCTATCAGGCCACTTTATCTAGCAGCACTGCACAATAAGGATTTTATGCAAAACGCATTTGTCCGTGCTGGTGTATCTTGCATGTTCAATATTTGAAGCAAATAGGCTAACCGGAATACAACTTTGTTACAGCACAGCAACCCCTGGGGCACTCATTAAAACAAGGCGCAACTTGCTGGACAGAAAATCCCAAAGACGGCGACAGATAATGGCAGAGAGGAGTGCATGTAGACCATTGTCTCTAATAGCCCTCAATGGCGAGGCAATTAAAGGTTTCAAATCAGTTACTGCCTAATGAGAAACCATCATTATAATGGGGATGGTGTGTGTGTGTGTGTGTGTGTGTGTGTGTGCATGTGTGTGTGGGTGGGTGGGTGGGTGTAGTGGGGGTGCAAAGTTCTCCAGTATTTCTGGAAAAAGTTGAGGCCCTTGAACATATTAAGTTTTCTCTGTAATTACTAGCCTGTTTCATACATTTAGCTGGAGTGTTTTGTGTTAATGAATTGCTTGGAAAGCATCTGAGGCCTGAGTTAATTGCGAACGTGGTGCTTTTTCGGCATCATTATGCCCATTCCCCTGTTGGATAGGACCGCGCAGCTAGATAAACAAATTTCATGGCAGCCTTTTGCTGTGGCGCTTTCTGGACGGGCGTCGATACCAGTGTTTATTCACAGGAGCCGCCGAGCGTGGCAGGCGTGAGGATGTGGCATTAAAACGTGCCATCCTTCATTTTCATCTCATTAATAAGTTCTGAGCCAAATGCAAATGGCGGAAATTTGGGATATGCGACACATACACACACACACACACACACACACACACACACACACACACACACACACACACACACATGCGCAATGGCTGTTGTTTTTGTTTTTTGCACAACTTCTTTTTTCATTTGTTTTCGTGTTAGTCATCCAAGTCCAGAATTTGACGTAACAAATGTGTACATGTTTGAGAGGGATTTATGAAGAGACACCATATGTTGCATAAAAATGCCAGCTTCATCACAAAATAAATTATCATACACATTTGATATGAATGGGGGAAACTGGGCCTTGTATAAGTGGTGTAAAAGTAGCGTGGAGGCTGCTTCGCAGTCACATGTGATTGGATTATGGAAAGTGCGGTCTGCAAACTGACGATGCGCAGGTTGACTTTAGCTGCGGTTATAAAAACATTATTAGACACGCCGCCTAATTGTGCGCTAACACTTATTCCACTTCTCCAGAAAGACAATTCTTTGAGTGTTTTTCCCCTCACTATTTGGGAGTGTGTTTCAGGTTCTGTTTTTAGGGGACAGTGATGTACTGGGGCCAAACATAAGCAGGTGCATAAAACATGTTAATTTCCCTCTTCCTTGTGCATCACAAATCACTTCCCCCACCTTGCATAGGCTACTACCTTTCATACAGTATGTCCCAGTGCATACAGAGCTTATTGATAACCTATTTAGCCTGACTACCACCTTCTGCTGCAATTTACTGTGAGACTCGGGAAGATTACTGTTAAAGTTCGACCAGCAATCTGCCATTCAGATCATCTTTGAGTGTCTCAGAGTGTCTGTGTCCAATCTAATATATATATATTTTTTGAGTGATCCAGGGGGCACTACTTCAAACGTAAACCACAGCACAGAAAGTCTCAATATTAGCTAGAGCTAACTACAGCATTAGCTATGGTGTGTTGTTCTAACATTAGCAATAGCTAGCCTCAGCAAAAAATCCTATGCTCACCCACCCGAACTGTAGCCAGTGGATTTCCTCGTTGCATTCCACTACAGGGTAGAGCCAAGCCCTGGCAGCTCGCGGCAGCAGACATTAGAACTGCGGCAGGCGAATAGTTGGAGAGATAAAGCCCGCAGTGCTGGTTTGTGGTTATTTGCGGGTCGGCCATATTGTTGAGCTGATTGCTGATGGCCATGCCAGTCTGCTGTCAGCGGCGCACTGGCTGAAGACACCCGGGCCAAAGCAGCTTTGCTCGAGGCAGCTCTGGCTCCCCTCACCTCACACACACATAAACACACACACACACACACACACACACACTCACACACAGCATGGGCTCTCTAAAACCCATCATTGTCTCCCCCCCCCCCACACCTCCACCCATCTCGGCGGCTCTAGTGGATCAACCCCAGATGAGCCTGGGAGGCTTGACTGGCCCAGAATGCACGCTGTTCTAGTCTCATCTCTGGCAGCCCTGCCGACCGCGTCCCTCTCAGAGACGGCAGTGCGCCACCGTGAATATTTAGTGTGCTGTTCTGTTCTCCGTTGTCTTCTGTGCGCTATGCTACTGGGAATATTCAGTACACTTTTCTTCTGATGTCTTTTTTTAAATAATCTTCTCCTTGTGCCTTTGGTAAAGTACACCACCATTGACGTACTGTTCTCCTGTTGGACTCTTGTCATTGTAACAGATCAATTTTGTTGTGGTTATTACAATGACAAATAAAGATAGATCTATATACTATGTTCCTGTACAGTTAGCTACTGTGAATACTTGGCCAAGTCACCTAATATCTTTAACAGTATGCTACTATAAATTCCATTTATCTCCCATTAATGTCTATTGTGTGAACAGGAAATACTTTGGATATCCTTAGAACAGTATGCTACTAATAATATTCACCTACGTAGCTTTCTCATCTGCTTTTTATCAACACACACATGTCGTATTATTTTGCTTAATACACTCATTTTAATTGAATATTTGTGACCTCCTCGTCCTTCCAGTCTTTGTGTCAATTCTTGTTTTTGACACAGTGGACTTGCCATGCTGTATTACAGTAAAGTGTTTTGGGGGACAAAATACAGTCAATATACCAGGACTACAACACTGTGTTAGCGGCTACTGACAAACATATATTCCGTAGTGGCGTTACATATATATATATATATATAAACATATACAAACACATATTCCGTAGTGGGGCGAGATGTGGCGTTAATGAAGGTGAGTGTTGTGGCGTGTTTTAGTTTCATTTCCATATGAAGAGGGAGAGGGTGGCTGTGGACGCGTGTGACACATGACTGGCGTCTGGGTTCCACTCAGTCAGAACGCTGGCCATTGTTCCGCTGCGGTGCCCCGCGCCTGACACTGCTATGAAAACACACCTCCCTCCTTTAGCCCCAGAGCGGCAGAGAGCACTTAACCCCTTCAGACCCGCTCCCACCCACCCACCCACCCCCCGCAACATCCAGTCATCCCTTCCTGTCACCATCCGCATGCAGCTACGCATCTCATTCTCTCTCTAGTTCTGCATGTGTGTGTGTGTGTGTGTTAGTCAGAGTGGCTGCTCATTTTATGTGGAATCTCCTGGACTCCCATACGAATGTGTGTGTGCGTGGTTGTGTGTGTGTGTGTGTGTGTGTGTGTTGGCTGGCATTAACCATGAGCCTCATTTAAGGATCTGTGTGTGTGTGTGTGTGTGTGTGTGTGTGTGTGTGTGTGTGTGTGTGTGTGTGTGGGTCCTCTCCTCTTGTCTCCTCTGTGCTCCGGTGCCCTCCTCCCATAATGAGTGGGGTGTGTGGAGGCCCCTGTGTGGGGCTGGTGCCCGGGAGACTCCTGGCGACTCCTCCTCGCTCCTCCTCACATCACAGGGCTCCTCTTCCACAGCCGCTCCTCGCAGCCCCAGCGCTCCTAATTAAACACTTAGGTGCCCGCGCCCGCTTCCTCTCCACTGCAGCCCCACATACGGAGGTGGGGAGGGTGTGTGTGTGTGTGTGTGTGTGTGTGTGTGGATCTAAATACCAGGGGGAAGTGCGCTATCAAAAGATCTTGTAAATGAAGGCTTGTGTAAATTATTTTTAATGATTCCCTCCTGGCGAGTCATTATGTTGGTAGTTCCTCTGCAGGCTCTTCCGAAGAGCCTCTTCTGGCTCAGGTCAGTGTGCGGGGCCGCCATAACGAGCCGCCGTCTGTAAATGGCTTATTAATTAGCGGCTCCGCCGCGCCACGCTAGCGCTAGCCGCCACGTTTTCCCGCTCCCACTCTGATGTATGGGGCTGGAAGCAGAGGATGGATACCCCATCTCAAGGCTACTTATGCAAATTGCCGTATTAGATAATCATTACCTATCCAAACAGCCAGGCACAAATGTGTCTTCCAATGATGGATTTTATGATAATTGCTATTTAATTTACCTCGGTCTGTGTATCTTCATTTTCTCTTTTTTTTTACAGTTGAAAGAAATAATTAGACATTTTTTTAGTGTTATTAATTCTCTATTAGACAGACATGGCTGCTTGTAGTTCTATTTTTTTTCATTTGCTGTGGAAAAAAAAGAGAAAATGTTTACGGCGGGTTCACTTGATCACTCGCATGTACAAAACATGATTTCACCATGACATCATTTCCGGTTCTTTCAGGTTTTTCCACGCAGTTCTACCTCCACCCGTGTCATGTCAGAGGAACTCCATTATGGCTCTGACTTCCGACTGGGAACTCCAATAAAATGGCTGACTGTAGTTTCACCCACTTGATCCGCTGGCCTCTTGGGCTGAATAACTTAACTGCCTCTGTATGACTTTACAAGCCTCACAAATGTCCTTTGGACCGTCATTTACTTCAAAAGCTTCAGCAGGTGCCTCTGGACTCATTGAGAAGTGTGTGGGTTTGTGCAATTTGTGTGTGTGTGTGTGTGTGTGTGTGTTTCTGTGTGAGTGTACGTGTGTGTTATCCTATCGTCAGGTCTATCTTCTAATGTGTAATTAATTTGTTGAAGTTTTGGGGCTTTGTCAGAGTGATATTCATAAGGCACTCGAGGGAGAACGTAATTACCTTGCTTCTCCCCACTCAGTGGAGAAGCTTTGTAGTTACGCCGGGGAAATCTCGGCATGGATCTTTCTCGAGCGCTACGCTAAGTTAGCACGCACGGAGTGAACAAATGTTACAAGCGGTGCGCGGGAGGAGAGGCGCTAAACACTCAGACACCTCAGGCAATTACTAAACACACACTAATCACATAACAACCACTGAAAGAGGTCACACCGGCTCTGCCAACGACGTCCCCGACTGCCTGGTCTTTTTCTGAAGACTATTAAACATGAACTTCACTTTACACTTGCACATGATCTCTCTGCTAAGGCTAACAGAAGTCTGTATGGAGGAAGCAGATCTTCTGTAAAGCTCTCATTCTGTTGTTGGCAGTTGCTCTTCATGTGATGGCAATTACTCATTAGTATCTGTGTAAAATAAATACATTTGCAATAGTTATGGTAAGACTATGGATTGTGCATATGCCTTTTGGCCCTGATTATACAGCTGTCTATCTTCTATTGGCAAGGCTGTGGTTGTCTCTATGGTAACACTATGCTGTGTATGGCAAGACAATATCTCTTGTCCGTCTTTTGTCTCTAATTTGTTATTTCAACCACAACTGCAACAGAGAGATGTCAGGTAGGGCATTTCAGTTGAAAACAATCAGGTGCACTTCAGCCCCCCCATCCCCCCTCCCCCCCCCCCCTCATTCTCACTACCCCAGCTCTCTGCAGGCTTCCATCGCCATGGTGTTTGTGGTTCATCGGCATGCAGCGAGTGCAGGAATGCAATCAGCATCTGTTAATTTCGCTCTATTAAATGTATTGTGGTAACACACGATCATGATGTTTTGTTTGTATGGCTGAGCTGAGACTTCTGACTCTAATCCATCATGTCGCTGTCATAATTTTATGTGTTGTCTGTGGGGGCCGGCCGTATGGGACAAGCATATTACAAGGCCCGGGATAAGTCATCGGCCAGCTGCTCCTGTGCCCGGCTGAAGAGGTCATTGTTTTGAGTGTGTGAGTCTCTGTGTGTGTGTGAGCGTGTATGTACAGTATGTGTGTGTGTGTGAGTGTGTGTGTGTGTGTTTTTCCCCTTCTCTTTTTTTTTTGCTACACAGCCCTTCTCCTTCTCTCTCCCTCTCTCTCTGAATATCACACTGTTGCACACTCAAAGCCAAGCATAATACAAACCGTATGTCCCAAGAAGCTATCGGTTGCATTAACCGTGTCTGAATATTTTAACAGGCTTCACCCTCTGACACACACACACACACACACACACACACACACACACACACACACACGTGTGTTCATACACACACAGTCATGAGAGTGCAAACTATGGTGTGTGTGTGTGTATGTGTTTATGTGTGTGGTGTTTGTGTGTGTGTGTGTGTGTGTGTGTGTGTGTGTGTGTGTGTGTGTGTGTGTACCCTCCTCTCACCCAGTTCTCATCATGTCCAGTAAATGGAATATTTTATTGTCCAAATTGCCCAGTGCCGCTGGCCTCCCTCTGTTATTTTACTGCCTGTCTTAGTGGAGGCTGCGCAGTTGGCACATGGGCACATCTATCATCGGAGATTTATGTAGGAGCAGCTGCTGCCATATCTGACTCTCCAAATACCTGGGATTCAACAGTAAACATGTTTATTGAAAAATCTCCATTTTACGCGCATGATAACCGCGCAACGCCCATATAACACGCCACATGTAATGGAATATTAGCAGGCCGACAAGTCGAATTAAAGAAAACAACAACTGTGTTTTTGCTCCCATATAAAAATTACAAAAAAAAAAAAAAAAAAATCTGCTGGTGGTAATAGTCACTGAAGTTGCTCTGAGTTTTCCTCCCCGGTGGTTTGAGTGAATGACGAGGACGTTGTTGGCCGAACCGGGCCCAGTCTTCGGACCGTGAGGAGACTAATGTTCCGTATATGTCCAGGAGAGATGAGACATAGCAGCTCCATGCTGTTCCTGGAGCTTTGCCGTGGTGATGGACGCATCCGCGCAGGCAATGTTATTTTTGAGGAGAGAGGACTGTTTATTCTGCAGGTAACGATCCAGATCCCACAGTCGGCATGCCCCCCCAAAGGAAAAACAGTGCTCACTCATGTTTGTCATTTCATCTTTGCTGTGAAATCCATTAACTCAGGGATGCGTCTCGTCTCGTCCTGCCTGCGTCGTCGTGGATACGCTCCTCCTGAAGCCCCTCTGAGTTCTTTTTCGCACTCCGAACACGAGCCCTTATACCCAGAGGAAGCTCCCGTCCCACGGAAGCACTCTCTGTCAGCACTGGTTTGATGAAACAATTACCAAGCGCGCACAACTGTCACGTCTGCGTGGAGGTTGTGTGATTTTAATTTAAGCTCCCCTTTTACACACACACACACACACACACACACACACACACACACACACACACACACACACACACACACACACACACACACACGCTACCAGTGCTGGAAGTACACACAGCCGTGTATTTTGGTGTCATTTTTTATCTGTTGTGATTTTCCTTCCTCTTTCCCTTTCTCTCTGTCTGTGCCTGAGGCACATTCGGTCATCACACTGTAGATTTTTTTGATTGTCATTTTTCTCTCCCGCTCCTCACATCTTCATGTTGCTGATGGGACCCCGGTGAAAGCAGAGACCAAATCTTTTGAACTCTGGCTTTTGCCGAGCTAATTTGCTGGTAAGAATCTATATGGCGCTCACCCGGCTAATGCAGTTAATTGTGTACCGGCGCTTTCCTGGCTGGCCGGGACCGAACAGCTGGCCCCTCTGTCACATGGTGCTCTTCAGCACGCCTTTGAGAGCGCGAGTCGCCCGGCTGCCAACAGGAGAGCCCGCGACGGCCCACAGAATTTACAACTCACAAGTGGAAAACACAGGCTTCCACAGAATTTTTTATGCGCAGGGGTCTTTGAATTTTATTAATATAATGCAAGCGCAAGCCTTCCAACACATTAAATTGTTGATGTTATGCGAATTCACTCTGGAATTTGGAGCTTCTCATTAGCATGTTTCGCATGTTAATCTGCATCTTTTTAATTAGTGATATTATTTATGCACATAATTTCCACCTCGTGATGCCAAGTCGCAGCCACATTAATTAATCTACAGAGATGCCAACCTGCACCCCCCCCCACCCCCCCAACAACACACACACACACACACACACACACACACACACACACACACACACACACACACACACAAACACACACAATCACATACACAAACCCTCCCCCATATTTATATTTGTTTACATGCTGTTGTGGATTGAGAGAAAGTGAGGAAACAGACACCCAAAGAATAAAAGTCGGAAGACACGATTAACTAAAAGCTCTTTTGTCCTCATAATTCATATTGTAATATTAGCCAAATGTCATGTTTCTTCCCTAAGAGATCGGTTATTCAGTTACACTACCTTGATGTATTATTAAAATGTATAATGGGCTCCGGGGGCTTCTCTTAGCTCTCCGCGTTCATCTACAGAATATAGCCAATGTTATTTTAATCTCCAACAACGCCAGCATGCATAGCCAATGAGGCCGCTCGCACCAGCCTGCTCTCATGGGGTTCCTCACTCGTCCACAACAGATAAACATTCAAATGGGATGCACCGCTAGCCCAAAGTACTGGAATGCCTCTCTCTCTCTCTCTTTCTCTCTCTCTCTCTCTCTGTCTCTGTCCCTGTCCCTTACACACACACACACACACACACACAAACATAGACACACAAGAACACACACAGATACACACACACACACACACACACACACACACGTGTATGCTTGGACACCTGTGAGATCCGTTGTCTATTAGCCCATGTCTGTGTTGCTGGCATGTTCCTAGGGTGAAGTGGTAGCACACGGTTTGACTGAGGGCTTCAGTCTCATCGGGGGCAGAACTGAAAATAAATCAGCGCTCTCGTATGGCAGGAGGGGCAGATGCACTGGGGGCATATCACATGTTACCAGACAAGCGCATGAGGGCAGTTTCCCCCCATACAAACGGCAGGGGTTAGTAAATGTAGACCAGTTACAGTAAAACTAGCCCCGGCTGCCAATCCACACGCATTAGTGGAGCTGACATTTTGACAGGTGGGATTATACCCTCCTGAATCACAGATATCACATCGGAAGTTTAATACAGAGGCTTATGAGTCTTTAACAAAACCAGTGAAATCCCAATACCAGAGTCTCTCTGCAGTTCTCAGTGTAACGTCTGTGTCTCTCACGCTGTATTCAATTAAATGTGATTTACAGCCCGAGGGTTTGAATGGGAGAATATTGTGAAAGGAAACCTAATCACCGCCAGCATGAAGGCTATGAATGTGGAATGGCTCGAATGAAGCCTAACTGACAGTTATCAGTGATGAAAAAGCGCCCCTGGTGAACTTTTGACCACCGCTGCTGCTACATTACTCCCACTGTAGCTCAGGCTGCTCAAAGCACAACCGCATCCTCTTTGACCCGTGCAGCCACGCCAGTCTGTGAGTGACACAAAAAGGGGGAGATAATGCTGTGTGTGCCTTTAACGGTCCAGACAGACCCACACGTATGCAGAGAAGGGGGAGACATTACTGAGTGTTCCTTTAACGGTCCACACGTATGCAGAACAGGGGGAGATATTGCTGTGTGTTCCTTTAACGGTCCAGACGGATCCACACGTATATAGAACAGGGGGAGATATTGCTGTATGTTCCTTTAACGGTCCAGACGGACCCACACGTATGCAGAGCAGGGGGAGGTATTGCTGTGTGTGCCTTTAACGGTGCAGACGGACCCACACGTATACAGAGCAGGGGGAGATATTGCTGTGTGTTCCTTTAACGGACCCACACGTATACAGAGCAGGGGGAGATATTTCTGAGTGATCCTTTAACGGTCCAGACGAACCCACACGTATGCAGAGCAGGGGGAGATATTGCTGTGTGTTCCTTTAACGGTCCAGGCGGACCCACACGTATGCAGTGCAGGGGGAGATATTGCTGTGTGTTCCTTTAATGGACCCACCCGTATGCAGAGCAGGGGGAGATATTGCTGTGTGTTCCTTTAACGGACCCACACGTATGCAGAGCAGGGGGAGATATTGCTGTGTGTGCCTTTAATGGTCCAGACGGACCCACCCGTATGCAGAGCAGGGGGAGATATTGCTGTGTGTGCCTTTAACGGTCCACACGTATGCAGAGCAGGGGGAGATATTGCTGTGTGTGCCTTTAACGGTCCACACGTATGCAGAGCAGGGCTTTTAAATACCGCTGCTCTGACCCACAGTTACCCCTCATTCCGCCAGCCTGTTAGTAACTGGAGACTTTCCAGCAAAGCACTCCATTCAACCCCCGGCGTATTACACACAACAATTAATATGCAATCCAATAAAACACGGAGGCCGCAATTCCTTCCGGGGAGCAAATGGCACAGGAGTCTAATTCACAGGGACACATAAATATCTTTAAGAATGCCAGCGAGTAAATTGAATGGGTCGGAGGAAAGTTCATTTCAATTTGGGGAGCGCTCGGCTTTTAAACGCTTGTTTGGATGACCTCAGCACCTGTCGCTAAACAAACAACAGCGCCTGCCTCACTGCTGGGATATTTTAGCGGGGCCAAATAAATGTGATGTTTGCAGGAATTACACGTGAACCCAGTCCTCAGAGCCACCTAACTGGCCACACATGCAGGCAGCCATTACAAACCCCCCAAAAGAAAGCTATCACAGGATATCCGTTAGATTTGGTTCATGCGTGAAATGGACGATGGCCAGATTCACCTCCCACAGTCAATGGCAGACTCAGAGGCCACTTCATTTCTTAAATTACATAGTTGTTTTAAAGGGCTTTCAACTTGATTATCCATGATCAATACAGCATTGTTATACCTTAGAGGGAAGTGCATTAATCATAACCAAACAGACTTGCTAGCGATTTGCTAATGCAGTTAGCAAGACAGTGCTAGTTCCTATAGCAAGGAAGGCCTTGCTGTTTTAGCTCTCAATTCACGAGAGACTCGATCAGGTTTCACAATTCAGATATCTAGTCTTGACCTCCACTATTGAATCTCTTCAACACTGAGGTCAGCTATCGGCTTGCGTTTGATTGTATTTGTAGGGGTTGTTTTGACCAGCTGGTCTTCAATGTATTGACTGATTCTTTTCCAGCACAGTCTTTCATATCAAAACAAATATTTCAACCCCCGACAATTCTCAGCCATTAAACTGAAATATTGGCTTGGCATATGAAAACCGATATTCATGGATTTCAAATGACTGATAGAAGGTAAAAGGAAGAGCTCAGAATAAACTAGCTTATAATAGAAGGCCTAGGTATTTTCCTGCTTAATGCGCATCATATCAGTCATGCACAAATATCATCATACACTCCAAGTAGTAGCATTGTGACCATATCCGTTATACAACAGATACATTATTGCATAAAGTTGATAAATGGTCAATGAGTTGAAATTAAATATATATTTTGAAGAGACCATTAGAAAACAATAATGTCAATTTAAAATATCTCATACCATGTTCTGTGTACAATCTTCCCTTCCCTTTCCTACCCTCCAGGGGCCGGTTTCCCGATAACGTTCACTCTTAGCGAGCTACGAAGACTCCAAAGGTATAACTTACCAAAGTTGTTTACCTTTCTAGTCGTGGTTCCCGAACTATCACTTAGGAGTCTTCTTACGAAAAGCTCCTTACGTCCGACGTATAAGGCACTGTCCACCATGAAGGTGCTGAATTAGGTGACATCGATTGCTCAGAAATCGATTTTTTATTTCACGCGGAGGCTTGACAGACTTATGAAAGCGTTCTTTGCACCAAAACCATTGCTTATAATAGCCTATTGCCCCCACAACATTCACGCAACTTCAACGTGGATGAACTTATTAGCACACAATGATAAAAAACGTAGTCTAGAAATTAAATGATCTACGTAGGTAAGTAGGTTATGTTTTCATCTGGGTTTGTTTGTTGGTGTGTTAGTTTGTTTCCCGCATGGATAAAAAGATTCGAACGCTTCATGTTTGAAAGCAGAGGTCTGCGCTCTCTGAGTGCTTTTCTAGTTTGTTTGTTTGTTTGTTTGTCCGTTAGTTTGCAAGATAGGCTAACTCTAAAAGTTAAAGATGGATTTCGATTAAATTTCCAGGGAAGATCTGAAATGACCCAAGGAAGAAACTATTTAATTTTGTGAGTGATTCGTATCACCGTCTGGATGCAGGAGGCGTAGGCTACATGTGTTTGCTTGGGGGAGGTTTGTGCTTTTCTAGTTGAAATAGGCTATGTAGACTTTTTTTAATCACAGCTGATTGACCAACATCCTCATTCAGTATTGTGTGCCTTTGGTTAACATTAAACATGACAGCAAGCCCGCACATTAGGCCTAAACATTGTAGGACGGTGGGGGGAAGCAAAGAATAAAGCGCTTTTAACTATTTTCAAATGCGTGCACGTTTCATATTTGCATGAAAACATTTCCAGAAACTATTTTCTAAATTAGCATACTTACATAAAATCATTGGCGAACCAAAATAGTGATTTTGTATCATATGAGTTGCATGCGTAACGAAAATTGCTGTAGGGTACAGTGGCGGCGACTAGCGTCGCGAGTCGAAACATTGCTAAGGTGCAGCTAAGAGAGGTCTGAGAGTGCTCCAGACCACTCTTACCAACGAACGACGTGCGAAAGACATTCGTAGCAAAGAAGGTTTCGGGAAATGCGTGAAGTACTTAGGGTAGAGCTTAAGATAGAGGTTACGAACTA
This sequence comes from Sardina pilchardus, assembly GCF_963854185.1. Lineage (NCBI taxonomy): Eukaryota > Metazoa > Chordata > Actinopteri > Clupeiformes > Clupeidae > Sardina > Sardina pilchardus. The sequence goes on along the minus strand of NC_084999.1, from coordinate 4,881,271 downwards.
CGTAGCGTTAAGAAGGCTTCGGGAAACCGGCCCCAGTCCAGGTAAACTGCTGTGCCGCCAGAGATGCCCATGCCATGGTACATGGCGGCCATCTTGAGTACCCCAGACCAGTAGTGGGTATGTTAAACCCACACAGCACTTTGACATGGCAGGGCTCTCTTACAAGCCAGCGCTGTACCAGCAGCACAAGCGATTCAGCAGGTAATTCAGCATATCATGTCTCGTAACCATATACTGAGGGCACTGTGGTGTGTGTGTGTGTGTGTGTGTGTGTGTGTGTGTGTGTTGGGGGAATGGGTGAGGCTGGGGGGAGGTGGGCGAAGAACAAATTAAAGAAAAAAGTTGTGTGGGAAAGAATGGCTTCTGAAAAAGACCAGCATTCCACTGGCCATTCACATGAAACTGATAAGTCTGCTGAAAGTTGTCCTTCATTTTTGCCCCCCTCTCTTCTCCCTCTTTGTCTTTGCCGACGCCACTCCATGAAGAATGACTCAATGACTTTCTGTTACTCAACCTCCAGTCCCAACACAGACACACACACACACACACACACACACACACACACACACCACCACACACACACACACACACACACACACACAC